>NC_081423.1:91809914-92012835 GCF_949786415.1 Peromyscus eremicus
AGGCCAGTTAGCGCTAGGGATCACCTGTCTTCATCTCCCTGGGGCTGCAATTATATACCACTAAGTCTTCTTCTTCTTCTTTTTTTTAAATGTAGTTTCTGGAAATCAAACTCAGATCCTCATGCTCGTAAGGCAGAAGTGACTAGGGAAGTCCTGATGAGGCATTCGTGGATTCATGGACTCCTGACTGAGGGTCCCCAGTCAGAGCAGACAGTTCTCTGCAGATGAGCCTCTTGTTTTCCGTTCCCACCATGACATTTTTCACAGCATGGGGTAGACAACAGTAACTTCTGTTGGAAATGGGTGCAATGTTTGTAATATCCTCAGCTGTTTACTGTTTCCCTTTCTCCCTGTTACAGAGTTAGGGTGTCACCCTGCCTTAGGAGAAGGAGTTATAGAGGATATTTCAAATAAACATTTAGGAGCCTGGGACAAGGGAGCTATCTTTGGTTGTATCCCAGAGGTCCTTGGTGGGACCCTGTCTTAAAAAGGGATGTCAGAGAAACAGGTTTAGAGGTCAGTTAATCTCTTTGGGGGGATTAAAGTAGGTGCACAAAGCATCCTGCTGGCTCATTTGTCATGTGACTAGATCCCCAGGTTTCACAAGTCAGACACTTGTTTTCTGGTGCAATAATATTAAGATGTTGACCCTTTGGGAGTTTATTGGATCACAAGAGGTTAGCTCTAATGAATGGATGAATCCATTCATGAGTTAACAGGCTATCTCAGGAACAACTTTGCTATACTAAGCTCTCTCCAGCTTGCTAGCTCCCTTGCTGTGTGATGCCCTTGGCCATCCTCTGATGCAACAGGAAGACTCTCACTAGATGCTGAGTAGGTGCTATGGCCATGCTCTTGGGCTTCTCAGCCTCCAGGGACAGGAATTAAATAAACTTGCACGCTTTACAGGTATTTTGTTACCAGAAACTTGAGCTTCCAGGCTCCATAGCCAATAATTAAATCAACCTGCATGCTCTGTAGGTATTTCGTTATCAGAAACTGTCAGGGGCCATGCAAGAGGAACAGCAAGCAGCTTTAGAATTCATGGAAATCAGCCCAGTGGTCAGCATAAATATGCTGGATGAACCTTGGAGAGGCAGAACCCTGAGGACAAGGACTACATCTCCTGAGGACCTCCTGCTGTTATTGAGCATAACTCTGCTTATTACCCTCTCAGTCACCACGTCCCTCATAATCTATGAGTTGTATGAAAACTCTCAGGGGGCTTTTAGCCCCTCACTGGGCAGTGTCACTGGTACTTACAATAATTGTTGGTGACGTTTTCCAAGCATTGCTGCTGGAGCAGATTAATGATCCAACCACCATTCTTAGAAAGAATGTAGACATGTAGATTGTTAGTAAATTTAGGTTGAGATGTTTTTGTTAATGGCTTTGATGTAGAAAATCTTGGGGAACAATGTAAAGTTTAGAGAGGCACACATTTTATAGTTGGACAAGGGTCTCGTTGAGGTCAGGGAACAAGAACAAAGGCGACCTGGTTCTTACTAGCTGACATGCCTTTCTTGCAAAAGATGGGTTGGTGACCAAAGGCAATGATTAATTTCTTGTACCCATTTTTACGCTTGGCTTCCCGGTATGATTTAATAAAAAATGTTGATGTGTAGGTGTGCACTCTGAGGACTTAAACTAGAAATGACTGATTGTTTTTATATAAAATTTAGATTTGGCAACTGGTCTGAGCCGATTTCCTCAACCCTATGGACCTGTCCTACTAAAGGTTCCAGGAAGCAGAGAGCAACTCAGCTCTTGTAGTAAATGGAAACTTATTTTTAACAATACAGCATAATGGCTCCTGCCTTCAAAACAGAGTCAGGCAGGTTCCTCAAGGACTTGGAATCCAGCAAGAAACAAAGGCTCAGTCAATGGTCCCAGGGTGCAGGTGAGAAAAATCCCTAAATGTACTAACCTTGCTACAGAAGGTACTAACCTTTTGTATTTCACGCCTTGCTAACTGTTCTTCTTAAGTGAAGTGTGTCAACTTAGAATATGTCTTGTGTGTGTGTGTGTGTGTGTGTGTGTGTGTGTGTGTGTGTGTGTATGTGTGTGTTTAAGAAGCCCCAAATGGTAAGGCCTGGGGCTGCATGATTTGGGCAAGTTCCCTATGCAGTCAGCCAGCTATAAAGCTATAAAGACTTTCTATTCAGCTTTAAAAGTTTGTCTTCTCTGAAGGAGTTACCTCACAACAATTTGAGATGATAAATGAAGGAGTTTTTATAAAGCAATTCATTTGCATGTATTCTTTTTAAAAATCTTTAATTTGTGTGTATGAGTGCTTGTCTTCATGTGTGTCTGTGCACGACATACATGCCTGGTACTGAAGGAGGTCAGAAGAGGATGTCAGAGTCCCCAGACCCGGAGTTAGGGATGGTTGCAAATCACCACATGGGGTGCTGGGAATCAAACTCAGGTCCTCTGCAAGAGCAGCAAGTGCTCTTAACTGTTGAGCCGTTGCATATATTCTAATTAACCTTCCTTTGTAATAAATAGAGATTTGCATATATTCTAATTAACCTTCCTTTGTAATAAATAGAGATTTCAGATCCTTGACCTTGGTCTCACACCTCCCGCTGCCCCCTGCCTCCAAGTCACGGAAGTAGTTTTGAGTGTGTTCAGACAACTAAAATGACTTATGGTGTACCAGGCTTTTTTCTTTTGGGCCACCAACCAGTTTTCAAGTCATGACTTAGAGACTTATTACTAGTTTTGAATGCTTGGCCTATCTTAAGGACATTTCTGGCTAGCTCTTTTAACTTATATTAACCTGTTTCCCTTTATGTACATTTTGCCTTGGGGCTTTTTACCTTTTTTTACTTTCTTGCTGTTTGGCTGGCTGGCTGATGGCTGGCTGGCTTCTGGCCTTGGACGTCTCTCTCGTTTTTTTCTCTTCCTTCTTCTCTCATTCCTTCTTCTCTGAAGCCTAGATTTCTCCTCCTAGTTATTCTCTTTGCTTGGCAGCCCCACCTATCCCTCTACTGCTTAGCTATTGGCTGTTGAGCTTTTTATTAGACCAATCAGGTACCTTAGGCAGGCAAGGTAAAACAAATGCAGCCATCTTTACGTAGTTAATATAAGCAGTATAAACAAATGCAGCACATCTTTACACTAAATAAATGCAGTATAAACAAATGTAACTCACCTTTACACAGTTAAGGTAATATTCCCTAGCATAAACAAATGTAACACATCTTTGCCCAGTTAAAATAATATTCCACAACATACGTGCCTAGTAACATTGGCAGCCTGTGTCTGAGGTAAACAGCAATTGTTCTTCAGCAGGGACTGTGCCGCTTAGGAAACAGAACAAGTTCTAGTGTGATCTGAATGCAACTCAAGCTGCCATCTCCCAAGAAGCCGGGATCAAATTCCAGGAAGACAGACATTTCCTGCTTTACTTTCCTGGGGTGGGGGTTGGTGGGGGGAATTCCATGCCGTGGCTGGTATTAAAAATAAGAAAGCTGTCAGATTGTTTTCCAGATTCTACCAGAAGATGGCACAATCTGAAAACTTATTTCTGCATCTCCACAAAACAAGATCTTGCTGTTTTTCACAGTGAAGCTAAGATCTGAAACAGAGCTGGATGAAAACTAAGTATTAGAAGACACAGTTCATATTATGAAAATTCTTTGTAGTCCTTGGGGGTATTTCTATGAAAAGTTTTGGAAAAAAGGTACAAATAGCAGCCCCCCTCCGCCCCCAATCTGTGTGCATTCTGGAATGTTAGAACACGTTCTCAGGTTCCCGTAGGGAAGGGTACAAGAACAAAGGATTCTTCTGTGGCTGTAAATAACAAGACGGGTTGGGACTGGGAGTGGGGGCGTCCAGAAAGACCCAGTTTCACAGCTGTGACTCTCTGACCTTTCCTGCTGCCCCAGAGGAGCAGAAACTTCCTGACTGCTACAGTCCAACCATTTGGCTTTTCTTAAGCTCATGGAATTTAAGAGTTGGATAGGACTTTTGAGAACATTTGGTTCAAACATTCTCCCAGCACGGAAGTCATTTCCATTATCTCCCTGGCCAGAGAAACAACATCTCCACATCTGTCCGTGAACCTCACCCCAGTGATCCCATGTCCATGAGGGCTCCCAGGGCAGCCTCACAAACATGGCGGGGATTGCTTCTTCAGCTGTGTTGCTGTGACACTATTTCATGAGTGCGGCACACTCATATTTTTTCATTGAATACCTTCATTCCTCTAATGGACATGGTGCTTTTGTGAGCCAGTTAGCCGACCAGACTGCATGCTTCTCTTTACTGAATTTCACAGGCAGCAGTGGAGACAAGTACTATTGTTCCCTCCTGTGCAAATGAAGGACGTGGTGCTCAGACAGCCTAAGTCACCTGCCCCAGAAAACTTGGCTCCTAAGGAGTGGTGAGTGGTAAGAATAGCAAAGGCTTGCCATGAATTGTCTATCTGACCCAAAGTTTGTATCTTGATCTTTGATACTGATATTAATGCATTTGTGTGTGTGTGTGTGTGTGTGTGTGTGTGTGTGTGTGTGTGTGTACACAGCTTGGGAGGAATAAAAAATCACTGCTTTTTCTCCTGAACCTCACAAGGTGCAGCTAATTCACAGGGCATCTAGATCATTCTCTTGCAGCTAATCAGCAATGTGTCTAAGCTCTAGACCTTCTGCCTCATAATAACCCTCTAGATATTTCATACTAAGATCATTCTATCTTTCTAAATTGGATTGTCAATCCAGTGTTTTAACTGCTCTCCAAAGATATGGCTATTGGGGTTGGGGAGATGGTCTAGTCAATAAAATACTTGCTTTACCATCATGAGGACTTGAATTTTATCCCCATGACCCAGATAAAAACCAGGTGCAGCTGCTGCAGTCCTAATGTTAGGGAGGCAGAGACAGGTAGATCCCTGGAATTCATGGACTAGCCAGTCTAGCAGAACTGGTGAGTACCAGGTTCAGTGAGAGACCCTGTCTCAAAATTTAAGGTGGAGAGTGACTGAGGAAGACATAGCATCAATCTCTGGCCTATACACACACACACACACACACACGCACACACACACACACACACACACACACACACACACACACACACACACACTCACACAAATATGGCTGTCGACCAGCTATCTCATGGCCCCTTGTAAATCACAACCCCCCATGGAGTCCTGTTTTCTTGTCTGTAGGCCTCTCACTATACATGTTGTGATCTTCTGAGACCCGCAGTAACTCATTGGACATCTGCCTTCCTCATTAGACTCGGTGAGGGCCAGAGTTATTCTGTTTCCATCAACTCTCTGGAGCCTCATCCAGTTCCATGAATGGTGCAGCTGTTCAGTTGATAAAACAACCAGTCTACAAATGGGAATAATCATACCTCCCTTCCTCCTCCACAGGATGATCATGAGAAACAAATGAGGGATGCACTTATGCAAAAGCACTATGACCTGTTAAGAAACAATGCTGCCATCATCAGTAACACACAAATTACACACTGGCTGGGTAGATTCAGCCACCAGCTAAAAGCCAAAAATGTCCTCATGCCTCTTGGCAGCCTTACGCGAGGCCAAAGATGCCAAAAGTATTTGGGAGGCTCTGCTCTGATTCCTAAGTGATTTTAGTGTTCTACCTTCAGAGGGTCAGGGTTAGGATAGCAGTAAAGACCTGCTGAGAGAACACCTCTTCCGGTCTCGAGGGTAGACTCTCTGGCCTGGGTGGAGCCCTACCACTCCAGTTGGACTGGTCAAGAAACTATCACTAGGAAGATGAGCAGGACAGGGAGGTGTCCTTCATCCAGGCTAACGAAGTAGGTGGGATAGTTAGTCCTTTAATGAGACACTGTACTTCCTCCGCCCCGAATCCCTGACCCTAGGACAGTAGTTTATTGAACTGCATCTACGTAGATTTTATGAAAATCTACTTGATTTTATGAAGTATTCGGAAAAGTGTGACTTCACCTTTTCTTCTTTTTTCTGAGCATGCTTTCTTTGACACCTTGCCCTTCTCTAGCTCTTTCCCTACTCTTTCCCTAAGGCCTCCTTCTTCTTCTTCCACATTCTTTATCTTCTGTCAAGTGGCTGCTGGTCCACCATGTGTCTGACCCCCATGCCAACTTAAATGGCCTAGCTTTCCTACTGCTCCATTCTTCCTGTCTGGGCAGCTGCTGAGATTTACAGCTGGACCTTTAATGCCTGCCCTGGGGGGTTTGCTTTAAATCCCTAATAAAATTGTCCTTGAGGTTCAAAAAATAAAAATAATAAAATTGTATTGTTCATTTGTATGGAAGACAAAAACTCCATCTATTCATTAAATTGTTCGGTTGTTCTTTCATTCCCTGTCTGTTAAGGGAATGAATGTTTGTTAGGTGCTCAGACAGTGTATTTTAATTAAATGTTTATTTATTTATTTTGTGGGGGGTGGGCCATGTGCATTCCACAGCATGTAGACAGCAGAGGACAACGTGTAGGAGTCGGGTCTCTCCACCCTGTGGGTTCTGGGGATCAAACTCAGGACTTGACGCTTGGAGGCAGGTTCTTTTCCCCCACTGAACAATCTTGCTGACTCTACATCTCAGTATTTGAGTTCAAAGCCCAGGGATGTGGCTCAGTTATAGAGTTCTTGTCTAGTGTGCATATTGTCTTGGGTTGAAAAAAAAAAACAAAAAGATGCTTTTCCTTATGAGTTTAGCAAATTCTTTTGCTCTGCAGTGGTTGCACCCTTTAACTCGATCCTAACCCTGGCGCTTTTCCTGTTCCAGCTACATGTGTTCATCTTCTTCTCTTCTCCATCCAACACGTGAAGAACCAGCTGGGCTTCTTCTTGCATCGCTTAGACACATGATCCACATATTTGGTTTTACTTGTTTTCTAGAATTATTTTGTTGGAGGGAGATAGACCGTTAGACCTATTTAGACATAGGAAGGTATTGGTGTATTTTAACCTGCCTCTATTGATGGAGGCAGCGATAGAAGGCATGAATTAAAGTGATTTAATCACATCATGAAATGTTAATTGTGGCTGAAAGTAATCCACCCTAGGGGGCATTTTAGGCTAAAAGAATCATAAAAAAAAAAACCTCATGAAAAATTGGTATTTGTAGTGGTGTGTATTTTTCTTTTCCATAAGAAGTCTCATAGTAGGATAAATTCTATTTTACTTTCCAATGATTACTTTGAATGTACTCCATGAAACTTTATCTTGTTAGATTCTCCATGGACAATGTCTGGTATATGTTCCTCTGAGAAATAAATTATACATCTCCCAAACCTTTGTTTAACCCATTGGGCAACCTGAATGTTTTGTTATTATTTTTGAGACAAGGTCTCACTACATTGCCCCAGCTGGTCTAGAACTCACTGTGTAGTCAGGCTGGCCTCAAACTCACAGAGATCTGCCTGCTTCTGTCTCCTGAGCTCTGTGATGAAAGTCATGAGTCACTACTCTAGGCTCCGTTTCCAAATTCCACTTAATTGTAGAATCCCTTATTCAGGAATATCTAGTCACCATGCTGCAAAGCGTAGCACAGCGTGAATTTCCAGAGGGTCTGTTAGAAAGCAACTCCCATAACCTCTTCTTTCTCTTCCTTTCTAGACATTGTTGTTTGCAAGAGTCTTCAGAAAATATATGAGAGAGGCTAAAAGTCTCATCTCTTCTTGTAAGAAGAAACACAGATATTCAATGAAACCTCAGAATTTGATGATAATTCATGGGGGTCAATGTTAAGCCCTGAACCTCGGCCATTTGACTGGACTGAGAGGGACACTCAATGCTGTTTTAATTTGCATTTCCCGGATGGCCTAGGGTGTTGAACATTTTCTCAAGTATTTATTGTCCCTTTGTGTTTCCTTGTTTGAGAACTCCCTGTTCAGTTCATGAGCCCATTTACTGACTGGATGGTTTGTCTCTCACCCTGGGGATGAGGGAGGTTCAACTCAGATGCCCTGACTTGTGGGTATTCTCTGTTCTCAGGCCCTCAGAATAACTCAGTTTTAAACATGGTGGGAAAACACCTGTAGTGGGAACAGGAAGGAGAAGACCATCCATGGCGACACAGTCGGAGCTCCGCTGGCTGCCTCTTCCTGAGCTGGTTTCTGCTGGGTGTTGAATGCACTGGTTTGAGGATGTTGCTGTGCTTGCTCACTCAGTCAGACTGCTGCAGTCATCTGCTCTGGATATTTGAGCTCCTGATTTGGTGATGTTTTGCTGTTTATCTGTTGCTTGCTAATTGCTCTTCAGATGGTACCCAGCCAGTGCCTCAGAGTTACAGAGAATGAGAAAATGGGGTTCCTGTTCACTGCTGATCCTCTGTCAGAGGAACACACACACACACACACACACACACACACACACACACACACACACACACAGAGTTGAATTTGATGCTTGTGAGGTGGTGGGCATATCTTGTGTGTAGGGCTGCTGATACTGTTTCACAAGAATTGCCTGGCTTGCTTTTGGGGTAAGGTTTCTGCTTCCCTTCTGACTACCACAGAGCCCGGTGACTGGAGCTACGTTCGTTCTGCTCAGTTTTATTCTTTTGAGTGGATCACTTGTCTTTTCCTCTCCACTTTTCAGGCATCTTCACACTATCTTTGTGGGTTTATCTATCAATTGTGTAGCAAGCAAAACAACAGATAGCAAGCAGCCATTTGAAATGAAATGGCAGATAAACAGCAAAACATCACCAAATCAGGAGCTCAAATATCCAGAGCAGATGACTGCAGCAGTCTGACTGAGTGAGCAAGCACAGCAACATCCTCAAAGCAGTACATTCAACACCCAGCAGAAACCAGTTCAGGAAGAGGCAGCCATGCCGGCCAGCAGAGTTCTGACTGCCTCCATGGATGGTCTTCTCCTTCCTGTTCCCGCTACAGGCATTTTTACACCCTCTGAAACCAATAGTAACTCCTGCTGAGAATGGTTTACTGTGGACCGTCTTCCCCTCTCTTCATCAGGGAGCCAGGGCTCAGCCTGACTCAGGACAAGAGGTCTTGGGGGCCACTTGTCATAAACGAGCTTGAATCTGAAATAGGAGAGGGCCTCTTGTTCCAGAGTCCCCTTCTAACAAACTTAAACAGCACATGATAATTTACCAGTAGAATGTGTATGGCATGGGGCCTCACGTTCCTCTGGCTGGCCTTAAACTTGCTCGACAGCTGAGAGTGACCTTGAATTTCCAGTTCTCCTGCTCCTGAGTTTACATGTGCTTGCCATCATGTCTGGCTTTTCTTTTTGCTTTCTTGATAACATCCCTTGACTAGCAGATGTTTTTAATTTTGATGAAGTTCATTTGATCAGTTTTTTTCTCGTTTGTTCTTGTGGTTACTAAGAAAGCATTGCCTAATCCAAAATCCTAAGGATCATACTTATGTTCCCCCTTTAAGAGTTTTTGTAACTTCAGCTCTTCAGTTTAAATTTTTGAACCCTTGAGCTCTCTTTTGTTACAGAGTAGGGCAGGGATCCAGTTTCATTGCTTCGTCTATGGAATGCTCTCTTGCTTTGTACTTAAGTGTAGGACAAAGACCTCGCCATGTCTTGAAGAGCTTTGATTTTCCAGACCAGGAAGCTATTGACTTACACCCAGTTCCACACATGTATTGCTGGAACCCCGAGTTAGGGGGCAGTCATCTGGCATAGACTCTCCTTCTGGAGACTTCTATAGGCTCATAACAGCTTTTCTCTATAGAAATCTGAGGCTTCAGATTCTGCCCTAGTGTCCAGGCTCTTGGCTAGGACGTTCACAACTTTTACGCAGACGGAATGGTTGGCTATGGTTGCAGTTGGGTGGGGTAATGGCATTTGGCTTGCAGAGATCTTGCAACAGTCTTACAGAGTCACTGAAGAAGGATAATGTGAGGATGGGGTCAGTTCTTGGCCCAGTTGATGAGCTGACAGCAGGTTTTCCTGTGGGAAATCTCTCTCTTTTCTGAATGCCACAGGCACTCAAAAATACACGACACAATAGACCGAGAAAAAAAATGTTAAAAATTCTGCCCTTTCCACAAAGGGGATGCAGAGATGAAAATGAATGGCAGGGCAGTGTTTATTCTTATTTCTTAGTAGATACCGATTTTCCTTTCCCCGTCTTAGAACAAGTCAGGCTTTCTGAGAGTTTTGGTGGAGTACCTCAGAGCCTCATTTTTAGGATCATCTTACCACTCTTAGATATGATTGGTATCCAAAGATTTCATTTGGATCAGTATTTGCCACAAGCCCCTGTTATCTCTCCCTGACAAACATACATTGCTGAATGTATATAATATTATTCCTGGGTAGTTAAAGTGGGAGATCCCCTTAGCCATGGGGTTCAACCCAAAGGGCTCATACTGACAGAGCCTTGGAAGTGGTGAAGGGGCTACTTGTTCTGTCGAGTTGCTATATTTAACTGAAACAAGCGTAAATTGTTCCAGCTCCCGCAAACACCCTGGAGTGGAATGTCATGTCACCCCTCAGGGTGATAGAAGTCAGGCTCCCACAGAAAGAAGCCAGTTCTATGGATAGAACCTCATGGAGAAGGGGTTGCTTGTCCCCTTGGCATGCACAAAGCCCATGTTGTGTCCGTGTAACATCGTGTGTATCAGCTCTCAGCAGCACTGAGGGGACTTCAGTGTACTACAGTAGCTCGGGATAAAGGTGCCAAATGCCTGTGCTCTGACTACACTGAGTATTGGATAGGAAGGACCCAACATAATGGAGAGCCAAGGGTTATCTCCCTACCCTTTCTATCTCATATAACTCAGTCTCCAACTTCTAATCCTCTTGCCTCCACCTCCTAAGTACTTCTTGCTGGGATTATAGGCATGCACTACCATGTTTGACTTTTCCAGTGCTGGGGATCATACCCAAGGCTTTGTGTAGTTGGTAGGGGCAACTGGGCTACATCCCTGGCCTGGTTATTATTAAGTTTTTTTTCCCCACATAAACCAAAGAGAACCCCCATCACTTAGGGAACTGGTATCTGGCTCTAAGATTTCCCGATATCTCACTCCACCTCAATCCTGCCTTTGCCAAGGAAGAAGACTAGGGAGAGTAGATAGAGGAAGAATTTTAGTGAACTCCCGCTTTGAGCAGCCACAATACAATCTTGTGGTTGGTGCTGAGGATCTGAAAGTTCACAGAGGGAAAGGATAAATGATTAGAAGGCTTGTACTGAAACAAGGAGAGGTTGACAAGGGACTAGAGGCTGGAAACAAGATTATTGTGTTTGTTAGTCGCAGTATGACAGAGACGGAGACACTGTGGTTTGAGAGAGGTAGACTCATAATGGTTTTCTTGGTGCTCTAGTTTGTTTTCTGTTGCTAATATATAATAATATACTATAATTAATATAATTATAGTATATAAATACATATACTCATCATGCTATATAATTGTAAGCTAATCACCATGACCCAAAGAGGCCTGAGGAAGAAAATGTTTATTTAGCTTATATGTCTATCACAGTCTGTCACTCAGAGATGTTAGGGCAAGGACTCAAATGGGAACCTGGAGGCAGGAACTGAAACAGAGACCATGGGGGAATACTGCTTGCTAGCTCACTTCCGCAGCTTGCTCAGCTTCCTTTCTTATGCATCCTAGGACCACTTGGCCAAGGGTGAAACTCCCCTAAGTGGTCCACCCTGCCCCCCATCTATCAAGAAAATGTCCATAGATCTGCCTACAGGCAACTCTGACATAGGCATTTCCTCAGATGAAGGTCCCTCCTTCTAGGTGACTGTAGTTAGTGTCAAGTTGACAAAAACTAGCCAGCATAGTTAGGATGTTTTCAGTTTTAAAACAAAGTCCTTTATCCTGGGACTATTAGTTTTTTTGTACAGCTTTAGAGAGTTGATAACCTAGTGTGCCATGGATGGTAGAGGGATATCTATCAGAGGAGGCTTTGTCACCCCAAGTCTGACAGTTAACAGATCCCAGAGGGTCAGAGACATCAGCCTTTGTAATATTACCACCAGGGCTTCTGCACACCAGTTTGCAAAGTGGATAAGTAAGAAGGAAAAAGAACACATGCTCTTTTTTCATTTCTCTCCAAAGTCTAAATATATACTAATAGCCCCCAGAAATCAGTAACTAATAACACACATCATGCCCACACAAAATGTCAGGGATAGAAAGACTATCCAAAAACACTGAATCCCAAGTTCAGCAGAGAGAGATGATGATGGCTAGATAAAAAGATTGTGGATTCATTTGCCAGATAATTTGTGGAGTTAGTTCTCATAGCTTAAAGGAGAACTTGGTTTATTGTTGATGAAACTGATGAGTATTTCTGGGAACCTAATGAGACACTGAACAACACTAAGTGTTCTACAAAACAATATGGAAGCCAAACTTCTCACATTTCTTTTGTCTTTTCTGATTTATTTAATAAAGAATGTGTTACTCTCATTCCAAAACAAATACTTGAATATCACTCCAAACTTATTGAGTAATGTGAAGAACTGAAGAGAAACATAATGAATAGGAGGAAAGGAACTGATGGTTTCCAAATGTTGAGAGGCAAAAAAAAAAAAAAAAAAAAAAAAAAAAAAAAAAAAAAAAAGTGAATGAACAAAGAATAAAGCCTCTCCTAGTTAGTTTTGACTGTCAATTTGATTGTCATGTGACAGCTGAGTTTCAACTGATGAATTGTCCAAATCACATAGTCTGTCCTGAGGGTATGTGTGCCTATAGGGGATTGTTTTAATTGTTTACTGATGTAGGAGGGCCCAGCCCACTGTGGGTGACACCATCCCTAGGCAGGTAGTCCTAAACTGTCTAAGAATCTGATAAACACGAGCCTGTGCATGAGCCAGCAAGCAGTGTTCCTCCATCGTTTCTGCTTTGCGTTTCTGCCCTGACTTCTCTCAGGGGTAGACTGTGGCCTGGAAGTGTATGCTAAAGCCATCCTTTCCTCCCTTGAGTTGCTTTTGGTCATGGTATTTGTCATAGCAGCAGGAGGAAACTAGAACAGAGCCCAACCGTGCAGAGTAGCTCATAATTTAAAGACACGATTTATACTTCTCTCTCATTCAGAGTGAGAAGGTGGAACAGTGAAAAAGTGGGTCAGGAGAAAGAGAAAGAGACTGAGCAGAGCATCTAGGCAGAGTTGACTTACCTGGGACAACCAGAAACCCAAACAGAAAGGAGAGTCAGACAAAAATTCTTTTCTCATATTCCATGTTTGGTGAGTGGCTAATTTCAATTGCTATTTCCACATACACTATAATCAGAAGAACTTCATGAGTGGAAAGTTTTGAGGCTGTGTATTTCCCTTTGTTTGTTTTGTGCTTCATTCCCTGGTAGAGAAATGCATCCATAACAAATCTTGAAGGGAGGCCATGTTTTAGCAATGTTCCTTGACATCTCTTTTTCTTCCTTTCATCAATCAAGGTTGACAGAAGGAAACGACAATATCTCTGCTGTTATTTTCTCTGTCTATTAATTCTCGGGCATGGAGACTTTCATAGTTTAGTCTCTGACAATTTGTCCTAGTTCATCTCTCTTCTTCCTTCAGGTTTTCCTGGACTCAGTCAAAGACCCGCACACCACAACAGACCACGGTTGCAAAGAGCTGCTGAGCCATGGATCCAGCCCATTACCAGTGAGAGCACACTTGCTGAGAAAACCACGCCTGGGGGTTTCAGCCATTAGTTATCTAAATCATGACCTTCAGGGTATGTTCTTAGGTTCCCATGGTTGTGGCCTTGTCACCAGTTCTGTTCAGGTGACCTTTGGCATATTTTGTTTTCCTACAGCTTAGCCATGTCTGTTGTTCCTTGCTTCACTGCTAAGTAATATTAGCTTCCAATATGAAACTCAAAGTCTGCCTCGAAATTCTATATGAAATGGAGAAACATCTGCTTCTATGTTTGTTCCTGAAATTTCATTTTTTGGACATCTTGACTTCTCTTAGTCAGATGACTGATGTAAAAAGGACATACAAAAATCAAATTTAAGAATACATAATCTGGTAAAATATTTATTTTTTATGGAATTTGCCAACTATGGAAAAGCAAATGAGGAATTCCACATTCATTCTTCTTTAAGGTAGCTGTGTTTATGGTGTGAATGTGTATATTATATGCATGCTGTATTTCACGTGTGTGCATGCACGTATGTGCTTGAGTTCATGTGCATATGCGTTTGTGTGTAAGGTTATGTGTAGAGGGCAAGGATGATACCAAGAATCTTCTTGGACTACTCTTCTACTTTTTGAGGCTTGGTCTCTCAGTCAAACCTAGGACCTGCCATTATGGCTAGTCTATGGGAATCTCTTGTCTCTGCACTGTGAGGCTAGAATGATGGGCAGGTTGCCACACCTGTCTGATGTTTACATGGGTTTCTCGGGTTCGAACTCCAGTCTTCAGGCGTGTATGGCAAGCACTTTATCTGCTGAGCCTTCTTGGCAGGTCTGCTGCCTCCCTCTTAAATTCTTTCTCTTTTCTGATGAAACTTCTGCTCCAGAGTGTTTCCTCAGTGCAGCGTGGTTCCTTAAAGACTTTGGTTGTAAAGAGGATACAGATCCTTTCTGAAAACAAACAAAAAACAAACAAAAAAACCCACCAACTAAGACAATAGCCCCATTCTTTGTTTCCATTCATTGCCACTAGACGACTGGAGCCAAGCAAGGCTGTATAAAATCTGACACTTTTTCTGATTCACAGATGAGGTCTGGATGCTGGAAGCCACAACTGTAGCAGAATCTTAAAAGTTCTTATTGATAAAAACAAACCCAGAGCCAGGTATTGGGGTGAATGCTGGAAGATCAGAGAAGCAGAACAAGCCACAGCTAACCTCACCTCGCCAGTTCCTCAGCTGATCCTGTTTCCTCAGACTGGAAACCTCTCAGCTGAACTGTGCTGCTCAAAGCCTAAAAGCTTAACCAGCTAAAAGCTTCTAGTTCCTGGTCCTCACGCCTTATATACCTTTCTGCTTTCTGCCATCACTCCCTGGGATTAAAGGCATGAGTCACCATGGTTGGCTGTATCCTTGAACACACAGAGATCCAGGCGGATCTCTGTCTCTGGAATGCTAGGATTAAAGGCATGTGCTACCACTGTCTATCCTCTATGTTTAATATTGTGGCTGTTCTGTTCTCTGACCCAGGATAAGTTTATTAGCGTGCACAATATTTTGGGGAACACAATACCACCACACACAACTACCTTACAACTTACTCAAAAATGAAGACAGCAATGTTGTGCCTGTAAAAGCCTTGAAAGTAAAACCTTTTTAGTATTTGTTTTTTAAAAAAAGGCAAGAATTTGAACATTCCCATTCTAAACCACTTGCTTTGAGGTGGAATCCAGTTAGGGTCAAGCAGCCAGTATGCCAGAACAGGGTTGTTTGAATGAGAAGCTTCAGAACTTTGCAACCCAGGTTGTCATCAAGCCATGATGGAGAACATAGTTCATTGTCTGAAGTCTGTAGAAATGGAAACTAGCCACCAGGAAATGGGTATGTGTGGTGGTGAAATGGCTGACCATCCAAAAGGGCCACAACAAAGCTTCCATCCATCACTTCCATGGGGTGTTCCAGTTAACACAGAGGGTCACCACACTATAATATCCCTATGTCCTCTCAGGGCTTACGTACAGGAAGATTCCTCAGGTGAAGAGCCCTCTTTCTGCATCATTATTTCAATTTTTCATCTACATTTTTAAAAAAAAAATCCTGAAGGTTGACAGAAGAGGGAGCACTTGTAATTTAGAAATCACACACACACACACACACACACACACACACACGCACACGCACACGCACACGCGCACACGCGCGCACACACACACACACACACACAGAGTCCCCTTATATAACAGGGTTTCATCTCTTTTTAAAAGCCATCCCTTTTCACAGCTGTACACTGCACCAGCTGTTTTCTGCTGTGAGTCTCGAGCATAGAAAGTTCTTCATGGCTCCAAGCTTAAACTGTTTCCAGAACACCCTGCCCCCTACCCTCTCTGGTTTCCAATTGTTTGCACAGAATATCCATTATTCTTACCACCATGCAATTTGGGACTATGTATAATCCTCAAAGTATACAGGAACAAAACAAAACAAAACAAACAACCCCAAAGCAAACTGTGAAGATGCTAGAAACTAGGGAAAAAACCCAGCAGATCCCAAAGTAGGGAAAAGGCAATGAAGGAAGACATTGCAAAAACACATTTGCATGTTTCAAAGGAAATTGGCTGCAAACCAGCAAAACACAAAAGCAAACAACACAACAACCCTCCCCGAGTCTTCAGCCATTTGGATGGTTTGTTTCCCATTATGTTTGGCCTGGTGGATTTTGTTTTTCCACCATCACAAGCTGCCTTCTTCTTCACAGATGTGAACAGAAGGGGAAAATGAGACCAGGAGGGGCTGAAGCCTTAGCTCACAGTAACTGTCTTCACTTGCAGGGTGAATGGCACAGATAGTCCGCAACATTCTGCTACTTTGCAGCGATAGAAATGAAGATTTCTTATTGTTCAAGCCCATATGGTTGTGAAAGAGAATCTGATGCTGAGTGGAGTGTGCAGAGAATTGCCATATGGATCACAAGCCAGTCGGAGCCACTGTGGCGGCCTCGGCGCTTCCTGTCTCTCTGCTGAGTAAACTAGAGGGTGTCTTGGTGTGGGCCAGATCTGACCCATCTTTGTATGGGCCATGAGCTAAAAGCAGTTTTCATATTCCCCCCCCCTTCCCTCCTCTTAGCCCTCTAGCTTCCCCCATCCCCAACCAACTCCCATCCCCAACCAACTCCCATCCCCAACCAACTCCCATTCCCAACCAACTCCCATTCCCTCTTACAAGAAGGTAAGGCATCCCATGGTGAGTCAGCAGAGCCTGGTACACTCAGCAGAGGCAGGTCCAAGCCCCTCCCACTGCCTCAAGGCTGTGCGAGGTGTCCCGTTTTTTTCATACCATAAAAAGGAGGAGAAAGTGCAACCAAACCCACACATGGCCCATCTATGACCTTTGTAGAAAAATATCATTGACCAGTAGAAGAAGCCATAAGAACATATATTCTGATTTTATTATTATTAACCTCAATATTAATGTTATTGCTTAACAACTCTTAAATTCTTGAAGACAATGAAAAACTTGCCTGTCAATATGTCTTTCAAATGGAAATTTGCCGGTTCAGAGTCCAGAGCCTCAACCACTGACTTTACTTCAATCTTTATGGCCTCTTCTAATCAGCTAGGGAAAATCACCAAGTCCCAGAAAATTAGGGACAGCTACTCTCTCTGGGATACTACTGAAAATTTTCCAGGTAGCCAGTGATACCTGGTCACTTGTCTAACTCTCCCCTTCCCTAGAAAACTACAATACAATTTTCTGCCCGTGTTTCCCTTTCTCTTTCCGAGTATTTGACCCATTGATTCTCCAACTACCACCGTCAGTGGTATAGTGTGCCCACTTCTCTTGGGACATGTGAGTTTAAAAATATATTTCAAATGGCAGTTGTTTTCTAAATTGAGAATTTCATATATGCATATAATGTATATCGTCAAATATATCCCCCATTCTCTATCCCCAGCTTCTTTCCTATCCCTCTACCACTTCCTGCTTAGTGCTGTCCGTATGTACACAGGTTCAGGGCCATCTTGCAGCACTGTTAACCTTCCTGTCTACAGACAATTGTGTTTTGATCTGTTGGTTTCATCAATACCTACCTAAAGAATACAATTTTTAAAAGAAATGAATTCAACTGTACTCTCAAGGGAGGTATGTTCGAGTTATACCCTCAGCAGCTGCAAACGTGATTTTATTTAGAAGTAGAATCTGCAAAGATACAATCAAATTAAGATGTAGACCCTAACTGCAAGGTATATTATACTTATAAGAAGAGGAGATAAGAGACAGATGCAGGGAGAAGCCACATGAAATCTGAGGTTGAGATCAGAGTGGCGTGGCTACAAGCCAAAGAACACCAAGGGTTGTTGGAGTCACAGCAAGCCAGGGAGAATCCAGAGAATTCTTCCCCAGGGCCTCGGGGGGCGGGGGGACATGACTCTACTAATGTCTTCATTTTGGACACTCAGCCTCATAACTGAGTGAATGCATTTGCAAGGCTGTGAACTACTCAGTTTGAAGAACTTTGTTCTGGTCACCCTAGGAAATGAAGTAATAGATTGGGTAGATTATCAACTCCTTTGCAAAAGAGGAATAGTATGAAATTCTGCTGAAAAGACAGCTGTGAACTATATGAACAAAGAGAAAACATGGCCCTTTAAGTACAGGGCAGTTGTCACGTTCTTATCACTGTACACTGTTTCCCTTCTTGAGTTGTAAGCCAAACTGTTTTTGATGAAGACTGGGGAAGGGGAACACACACACACACACACACACACACACACACACACACACACACACACAAGGAACAGTCACAGCTAATACATGGTAGATGCTTCTGGTGGATCAGACTGCATACTAAGCATTTAACTTGCTAACTTGTTTATTTACCACCTTAGGAAGAAAAAAAATCCGCATTGACTGTCTGGAGAGGCTGAGTAGGGCCTGGATTCAAACTCATCAGTTTTCCTGAAGAGCCCCAGTGAGTGTGATTATTGGCACTGGAAAATGCTAAAACATGAATATTTGTGCAGAGAATGCAAAGATGCTCTAGACATGAAGTTCAGTGTATAATATCTACTTGGCTGGAGGCAATTATCTAAGCCACCTCACAAAGTAGATGGAGGAATGAGGATCTGTGTTTCCAACCACTTAATGTTAGATGAGAAAAAGGAAACATTCTCAGGGTGTGAGCTTGGTTAAGCCAAGAGACAAACGAGGGAAATCAGACAAAATCAGTGGTCCAAGAGATTGAAGTTGCATAATACTGTAGAGAAGAGCTGGCTTGATGCTTAAAAGTTAACATAGCAAGAGAAAATAGCAACCACAAAAACTAGTTATTCTTTGGAAAATGGAGAATATATTTCTTGATAACTGTAATTCTTAAAATTTTATTACAATTATTTATTGTGTGACCATGTTTGTGTGTGTGTGTGCAAGTGTGTCCACGTGTGTCCGTGTGTGTGTGTGCAAGTGTGTCCACGTGTGTCCGTGTGTGTGTGTGTGTGTGTGTGTGTGTGTGTGTGTGTGTCCACATGCACTTGTCAGAGGATAACTCTGGTCATCAGGCCTGGTAGCAAGTGCCTTATCCACTGAGACATTTTCCTGGTCCAAATATCTATTTTAAAAATTAGATAATTTCTAAAAAGAGTGACCTCAGTCCTCCTCACTGACAGCATTATAGATACTCATGTTCTGGTCACCCTTGACAGATGGACCTAAATGTCCCTTGCAGGAATATTTACCTCCCTAGGGCAATATCTGAGTCACTATTTTGATTACACCATCACTCACAGCCCGAATAGCCTAAGCCTCACCATGTGATTCAGCAAAAAGGACTACATCCTTGTTGGTGAAAAGGACAAATAATTTTAATTTGAGACCTGCTGTAAGCACCCCATTGGCATGCTATAGCAGCTGTCTTTGGCTTGTCAAGGAAACCACTGGAACCTAGAGGCGTATGTAACTATGCTGGCTGGCTGCAGAGGCTCCACTGTGGACTGTCAAGGAGATATCACTGTGAAGATGATGGTGGCACACTACTCAGACTGGTGTACTACTGTCACAGAGTTGGCCAATGTCTTTCTCAACTCTCCTGTGGATAGAAGACATCTTTAATAGAAAGGAATCACACTATGGCTAGCGTGCCTCTTTGGATACTGGAGACAGAATGCATCCTCCAGACCCATCAGTCAAAGTGCCACAGAAGGTACCAGCAGTCCAAGCTTGGCCCCCAGTACTGTCTCAGCCCTTGAGAGGCTGTGAGTCTGATGGAACTGTGGGTGTTTCCTGCCCCCCACCCATGCTGATGAGATGAGAGTCTATGGCAGCCAAAAGGTGCCACCAGGATGTGCTAACTTCTTGGGTTCTGTCATGCACGCTGTGGCGGCTTTGCTGCCCAAGATACAAACTTCTTGATTGGTAGTTTCTCACAAGCTGGGGGCTCTGCTAGAAATAGGTCATCTCATACCCCAACACTATAGGTGGCTTTAAAGCCTCAGGAGGGTTTTCTTTTTCAGTTCTCACCAACCCAATTAACAAAAATCAAGCTAACCTAGCAGGGCTCTACCATCAGTTAAAAATATATTCAAAGCATATTCAAATCCCAGTCAGGCCTGGACCCAAAGTGACTAGTTGACTCCATATGCAGGTGATTGCCATACTGGAGGGAACAGAGCATCCTGTAGGGTACATACCAGCCCCTTCACTTGCTCTTTTGGGGCAACAGTTTGAAGGGTTATAGCTAAAGGCATGGTCATGACCAACTGCCCTGTGAGTGGCTGCCTCTTAACTCTGCCTGGAGTAAGATGAACCAAAACCAAAATTATCCACTTTGAGAAGGTGTGTGTACATGTGCCACTATACATGATATTTCTTGACGCATCTTTAGAAATTCCTGGGATGGGACAAATGTGACTTAATCTTTGAATAAGAGACTGGTACTTATTGCATGGAGCAGAGAAATCTTTGTCACACATGTGGGTGCTTCTGATGGCTAATCTTGGCTGGCATCAAGACATCTTGACACAGTTGGGAAGAGGGAACCTTAACTGAGGAATTGCCTACTTCAGATTAGCCCATGGGCATGTCTTTGGGGACATTTTTTAAATTACTGATTAACATGAGAGGTCCCAGACCACTGTGGGCAGTGCCATACCTAGGCTGGTGGGACTGGGCTGCAGAAGAAAAGTAGCTGGGTATGAGCAAGGCAGTGAGTCAGCAAACTGTTCTCCCATGGTCTCTGCTTCAAGTTCTGCCTTGGCATCCCTCCACGAGGTTCTGTCAGATGAAAGGGTTTACCCTTTCCTCCCCGAGTTGCTTTTGATGATGACATTTATCACAGTAACAGAAAAACAAACTAGAACAGATAATCATAAAAAGGGTTTAACAAGCGAGAGAAGGAATAGAATTCTCCAACTGACAAAGCACGGATCAGCAGAGCAGTTATAGGTGTTCACTTGAAATGCAGGCATGGACCAAATCAAGGAAATGATCCTTGAAGATGCTTGTAAGAGTCTTGTGATTTCTTCCAACCAGCCCAAGCAACACAATGCATGGAAACTCAGTCCATCTGGCAGGTCTACTAGCTTGGCTTGGCTTGGGCAGACCGATCACACCGTGCCTTCACAGTCTGGCTATGCTTTTGCTGGTTCCTTAAGCAGCTATACAGCCATCCTTCCTGGCATGAGAGTGCCAGTGTTGCCGAAATCATCTAGAACAGTGGCTCTCAACCTTCCTAATGCTGCAACCCTTTAATACAGCTCCTCATGTCGCAGTGACCCCCAAACATAAAATTATTTTTGTTGCTACTTCATAACTATAATTTTTCTGTGGTTATGAATTGTAATGTAAACATTTTTGGAGATAGAGGTTTGCCAAAGGGATCGTGAACCACAGGTTGAGAACCACTGATCTAGAGAAAAATCTCTGTATTTGAGTAGGTTACTTGTTTTCTGGCTAGGCTTTATTCTCAGCATTGGGGTGTCTGGCCATTTTCCTTAGGAAAGAAGCTGGGTAAATAGGCCATTTTCCTAGTGTATGGTCGCATTACCTCCTTTCATGTAGCTGCAGCAAAATACCTGACCAAAGCAGCTTAAGGGAGAAAGGGTCTATTTTTGCTCTCTGCTCCAGAAGAGAAATACCATGATGGTATTGTGGCCCACAGGACCATGAGGCTGGCCTGGCAGTCAGCAAGTAGAGTGATTGCATTTCATCTGGACACAGAGAGAGGGAGAGGAAAAGAAGAGAGAGAGAGAGAGAGAGAGAGAGAGAGAGAGAGAGAGAGAGAGAGAGAGAGAATGAATGCCCAATGACCTATCCTCCAGCAAGGTTCCACATCCTAACAGTTCCATAACACCACCCGCACCTGGGGACCGAGGTCTCAAACACATGAGCCTATGTGGGGACATTTCATATGCAAATGACAAAAGTGGACAAGAGTCATAACTTATCCAGTTTTTGTCAGCTTTGGTCATTCTCTGCCTTTGAAATGTTAGGATTAGGAACATCTGGCGTAGAGATACTTTGTCATGTTAGAACTGGTGATAACTCATTAAGAATGTATGTACATTGTACATTGTCCTTGGAGGAGGAAGGTGGGACTTTAACATTCACTATGACAAAACATTTAGTGACTGCTCTGAATAAGGGATGTTGACATATTTTTTTTAATAAGCTTCAGACTTATAGGACTACTATTGCTTGAGTATGTACAAAAATCTGGAAACCATATAGTTTGCAGACTTCCAGTTCTTTGGGCAGTAAAGAGCATCTGGGAGCAGCAACCTGTCCCTGTTGTAGAGACTAAGTGTTGTTTATAAGACATCATGTTGACACTTGAAACCTTCCAATCTGCAGACACATATGCAGCTGCCAAGGAGCTCAGGTCACATTCTCTCAGGAGAGACACTTGATGCCACGCGGTCATCCAGAAGTGGAAAACAGCTATCTCACTTCTAGTACAGGACAGTGAACACGAAACTTATAGATCCTTCATGGAATTGCAAGATCTGGGTGTTTTTCAAATTGGACCCCAAACAGCATTCTTTAGATATTTTTATATTGGAAAAGTAAAGGAAAAATGGAGCTAAGTTCTTTAGGTCAATTAAAAAGTGTAATGCAGCGTTGGGAAAAGAGCAGCCTTTGTGAGACTTTGGATGATATCCTAATGGTGAGCTCAAGCTCTGCAGGATTTTTGCTCTTGTTAAATTGTTTTGGGTTTTGAAAAATTGGCAAAGGAAGCCCGTGTGTCCTGAGAGAGCTGGAAACATTTTTCAATGTTCCAGTGAGGGTACAAACAAAGGCCCTTTGTTGATCTAAGTAACAGGATGGAGGCAGCTCTTTTTTTTTTTTATTACTCTCCATTCTTTCTTTCTTAGG
The DNA here is from genome assembly GCF_949786415.1 of Peromyscus eremicus. Taxonomy (NCBI): domain Eukaryota; kingdom Metazoa; phylum Chordata; class Mammalia; order Rodentia; family Cricetidae; genus Peromyscus; species Peromyscus eremicus. The sequence continues at coordinate 91,832,822 of NC_081423.1, forward strand.
TAAGACTAGCTAATGACTCCTGAGGCAGGAAGAAAATACGACCCTAAGCCATGACCGCTTCAAGTGCTGTTTCATGTAGCTGTCATCAATTGACTTCCTAATGCTCGGCATCAAGTATGGTCATTTCTCTCTATCGTGAGTCAAGAGTGGTCAGTATGAGAACTTACTGATAATTTTACTCTGTTTAGAAGCTGTGGCTCCTGGGAATAGCTTTTACTGTGGAGCATATGCTATTCACATTCTTCATGCATGTCTCAGAGGTATGATAGGTCCAAGCACAGAAATAAATCTTAATAGTTACTTAGCTGATGTTACAGAAAATTGGGAAATATTTGGCATTCTTTCGTACTCCTGATTCCTGCATTTAAAGATGTTCCTGGTTGATTGGAAATGGTTTCTCATGCAGGAGACCATCAGTTGGGAAGTTCTCACCTCACCAACTGTTGTTCTGGGGCTTGAGATCAAATGGAAGATTGAATATGCCGTCCTGGGATTCTGGGAATCCACCACATAAGCTTCCAGAGTTCAGCTCTCTTCAGCTCTCAGTCTGTCTACTCAGAATGTTCTCTGCATACGGAGAAGGAGGGTCTTAGGTGCACTATCACATCTTGTAGCCAGTAGGTTTCTTCGGTCCTGAGTTCCTCTGGTTCCGGCCAGCCCCACTCTCTCTCAGCTGCTTATAAAATAACCATTCAGTGGCTTAATATTAATTACCAATTGCATGGACTATGGCAGGCTTCTTGCCCACTAGCTCTTATAACTTGACCCATTTTTATTAATCTATAAGTTGTCACGTGGCTATGGCATTACCAGTCCGCTGGCATCTTGCTGTTCTTTCTGCAGCGGCTGGCATCTCCCTTTTCTCTCCTTTCTTCTCTCCTTATATCAGTTTGGATTTCCCACCTGCCTCTAAACTGCCCTGCCATAGGCCAATGCAGCTTTATTTATCAACCAATCAGAGCATCACATATTCACAGCATACAGGAAGACATCCCATAGCGACACCTCTTCAGACTCATCACTATGCCTTTGCCTCTTGGTCTCTCTCTCTCTCTTCACCATCTCAGGTGATTCCTCCACCAACTTCATTCTCTGATGAGTTTATAAAGCATTTCAACTCTACACTAAGAAGTGGGTTCTGTTCAATAGATGGGTGTCTGTGGGAACAGTAGACAAGGAAGACGTAGGTAGCAATGGTGCAGTATGTGGAGATGACACCTCCAAAGCACCAGACAGAGAAATGATGACAGATGGACAAAAAGATGGACAAAAGCTGCCATGAGATAGAGCGACAGGTTGCACAGCTTTTTTTTTTTTTTTTTTTTTTTTAAATTTTTGAGATAGGTCTTACTATGTAGCCCTGCCTGTCCTGGAACTTGCTCTGTAAACCATGCTGGTTTTGAACTCAGAGAGATCTGCCTGCTTCTGCCTCCTGAGTGCTGGGATTAAAGGTGTGCACCATCACATCCAGCAGACTTCATGACTCCTCACATTTTCTAGGGATGAGATTTGTTCTCAGCTCTCACTTGAAAGTAAATAATTCTGATACCAATTTTCTATACTTTGTAACATGTACTCACAGGCACACAGGTGGATAACATTAATAACTTTAAAAAGTCCTCTGTTGAACAACAATGCATGTTTTATATCATGGGTGAAGCCCTGTGGTTTAGAGGAAACTTTTTCTTTTCTTTTCTTGTCTGCCATTCCAGACAACCAAAGCTCTTGTGTTGTTATCACAGTTTCCTGTCTCTGCACCTTAGTTCCTGATCACTTTCTTCTTATATCTTTCCTGGCTGGTACCATCCAGCCACAAATCTGCATGTGAGTATATGTTCCCCAGAGCCTATGAGACTATGTCAGGCTAATTATTACAATGTCTCACCGTGGAGCCTTTCCTTACCCCATCTCCTTTATCATCATTATCTCAGTAAAAAGAGAAGGGTAAGTTTTAGTGGTTTTTCCCCATGATTCCCACCCAATGATTCCCACCCAGTGCTCATATCTTTTTAAAGCCTCTGGATAGCTTGAGTCTCAAGCACTTGCCAATCAGCATAGATACTATTTCCAACCCCTCTGGGATTCAATACTTTCTGACATAGTGTCAACAGGTGCACATCCCTAAAAGGTACAGTAAAAGGGAAGTGGGCTCAAATCCCAGTGCAGAGACTGCAGTGTGAACTCCTTCCCAAAATAGGACAACCAACAAAAGACCAGATTAAATATGACTCAAGAAGGAAGCCCTGAAAGTTTAATATACTGAATTAAAATGAAATAAAAATTTTATTTAAAAATGTATTTTTCTTTAGACAACTTGGTCAGGATTCTTTTTCCATTTTATAATAAAAAGCTTGTTTATCATTTGCATTTTGATTCCATTGGTTTTGAGTATATTTTATATCAAGGATATTCACAACTCAGTAGTAAAGATCAGCCTTTATAACAAGTCCTAGATGTTTCTATAAGCATTTTTGTAATACTAAATGTCTTGTCTTCGGGACATTATAAAGTTACCATATGACCCCACCATTTCACTCTTGGGTGCAAACCCAGAGAACTCCAAATCTTACCATGGAGGTAGTTGCACCCCCAATGTTTACTGCTTTATCCACTGTAACAAATAATTGGACTAAACTGAGTTGCCCTTCAACAGACAAATGGGTAATGAAAATTTGTAATATATGTGAATAACACTCAGCTCTAAAGAAATAAGAAATCACAAAATTATCAAGAAAATGGAATCAGCTTAGAATGTATAATATTAAGTGAGGTCATATAATCTCAAGAAGAAAAGAATTACTGCATGCCCTCTCTCATATGTGAAGTTTAACCAATAAAACATGTATACATGTAAACAAATGCACATGTGGGTACAGAGACATGTAGAAAAGAGCACAAGAAAGACCAAATATTAGGGGATGAGGAAGGATAAGGAAGGTAATAAACATGAGTTATGGAAGAGGATATAAAGCTAATTGCTTTCCTAATTCTAACTCTGCCATGAACTTTTCAGTTTTGGTGGTGGATAAGTGCATACAAATATATTTGATGCTAAAAATGTAAAATCCACTGTGGAGTTATACAGATTCCATTCTGAATGGCTACTCTAAATGTATAGAAGTTCATGGAGGTGTATAGTCATCGGGTCTGGTTAATTTCAGAGTGCTGATGTTTCACTGGTGTCAATGTAAATAAATAGCCTTTAAAAAAATGTGTAAGTTCATGGTTTCCTAAATTCTTCCTTAGTATCTTCGACTTCTCTTGTCATAAGAAAACTGCCCCAACCCATGACATATGACAGCTGAGATCAAATGCTATGGACAGATTCCATCATGCAGTGGCTTTGTGCAGCTACCAATATGCTTGATCTTAATCCAATATCATTCCATTATTTCTTCTGTTGGCGTTCTCAACTGCAATTGAGATAACATACACAGTAAATCTCAAACAAACAGCAGTGAGAGCTGGTGAGTCTGTGAGGTACGGCTATGTTAATAAGCTTGGGCCAGTCGTTCCGCAAGGTATTTATTTCAAAATAGCATGTTACACTTTTACTTTGTTTATTTAGTATGTGCATGTGTGTAGTCCCATATGTGCAGAAGCAAATATATATATATATGTACATATACATACATACACACATACATACACACACATATACATGCGCATGCGCACGCACACACACACACACACACACATATATAGTATATATATATTATATATATATATATATATATATATATATATATATATATAGAGAGAGAGAGAGAGAGAGGTCAGAGGGTAACTCTCAAGAGTTAGTTCTCTTCTTCTACTGTGTGGATCCTGGGAATCAAACCCAGGTCAACAGACTTGGTGGCAATCCTCTTCACCCTAAACGACCTTACAGCCCAATATCTACAATACTTATTTCTCAATTTAAAATAAGTTGAAAAATTAGGGAGAAAAAACCCCACATGATATTAACTTTGTTAGCTTATCTTAAACAGTGGTATGGACTTGCCCAGTATCCTTAATACTGATCTTTGATATATTTTATAATGAACTGTTGTCTCCTTATAGCGGATCACAATTGCAGTGGTCACTATGGTTACAAAGGAGTTACAACAGCAAAACAATGTCATTAACAGAGAAAAAAATGCTTATCTTTGTTTTTGCTAGGAGAGCGCATGCTTTACAAATCGAAACATCTGTGCAACATCTGGGAATCCCAGGGAACCGAGAAATTTTAAACTGAACCATAGACAAGTGTGGCTGTCCCTGAGCTCACGAGCATGGGGTGAACTTCAGTGAAAAATAGCTGAGCCTCAGTGTGCTCATCTTACCAAAAGCTTTCTGTGTTAGCAGTAGGAGCAGGACTCCAACTCAGTATAGAAAAAGACTAAGGCATGTATTTACCTATATTTAATTCTTCTAATCTTCATAATATTTTGGTCTCTCTCTCTCAGCTGCAAAACAGAGGCAATGCTACCCCTTTTTTAAAGCCTTTGCTGTTTTGAGGTTTTAATGTTTTATTCCAGTCCATTTAATCTATTTGATTTTCATTATATTACTTCAAAATTTTAAGTGAAGGAAAAACATGTTTAGGTGAAGGATTGAACTCTAACATTTTAGGAAATGATTTGGTCCTTCACCAAAGTTGGGTCTTATGAAACCTCGGTGTGATGGTCTCTTCAGGGGAATGTGTATGAGTGGGGAAAGGCAGCATGTAGCTATTGCAGCTAAGCATACGTGTAGATTATAGTATGTTATAGGCATTTTATATTAACTTTTTAACATTCTGGCAAACGTGTACAAAATTTATCCTCTTTAACAATTTCTAAAGGCAGTTTGGTGGCTTTGGTTACACTCACGTTTTGGGACAACTGTCACCACCATCTATCACTAGAACTCCCTGTAACTTGGAAAACTGAACCTCTGCACTCATTATCCATCAACCTTCTACACTCCTTTGCCCCCTTCTTAAATTGCAGGGTACTTAGAATCCTAGACTGGTTTCTTTCCAGCTTTGTGATGAACAGGAAATCCTTTAATCCTGTTATCCCCTGACTTCCCACTCACATTCTGCTCACCTACTGAGTCGTTTTGAGAGTCAATAAAAAGTCGCCGTAGGAGATCTTGGGGCACAGACAGTCTTTAGGAGCAGAGAACTGGATTCCGCTGGGTGCATTGTTTGACATGGACAAAACAAACGGCTTACCCAGCAGAACTGAAATGCTTCACTGTTAGGCAGACTCTAGCCTGCCAAGTGTGTGGGGGCAGATTCCAAACACCAAGTTTTACAAAACAGGCCTTCAATGCTTACTGTTCAACCGTGTTTACAACAGTGTTTATCAATTTAGTAACTTAATAGAGATCAGATAACACGTGATTAGCTTAGCTAGGATTAAAACCTGTATTAACCCAATATCAAAGCATGTTTTCTCTACTGCTCCTACTACCTCAGACTCATCAGACATAGACTGGGGTAGAAACCCACTCTCTTCAATTTCTTCACAATTCAAACAAGAAGGAAACTGTAGATATTTAGTGCAACTCGTCAAAGAAATCAGAAGGGCATATAGTCAGAGATTCCATTGACAACTACTAATAAGTACTCCACTGAAGGAAGGGGGCTCCATTGTAAACTAGGGGCAGCTGGTGAAACTTAAAAAGTAATATTGTTTTTTATACTTTGAAAATTTCATACAGTATATTTTAGCCATATATATTCCTTCCACTTCTTTAACTCCTCCCAGATCCTCTTGCAATGATTTAGGGACAGAAGGGGAGCTACAAAGTCACACCGTGCAACAGATCTCATGTGAGAGGTTTATTGGGAGGACAGGTACAGAGGCTGCCTCTGAGCAAAAGTGGAAGGGAGAAGAGAGAGGGGAGAGAAGGCATTTGCTTTTTATAAGGGGATATAGGACATGTGCATAGAGAGAGCGTGTGACTTGTGACTGTGAAGGCCTAGACTTAACTTTACAGGCTCAGGAATATGCCATGATAACTCAAACGGTTACAGAGCAGTATCCTCCTGCAGACATCCTGTCTGCTGTTTATACAGGAAAGGAAAGCTTAACAGGATCCTGTCTGTGGTTTATGGCCCTTGGAGATACCTAGATAATCCTGCTGAGCAGTCCAGATAATCCTGTTCAGCGGGTTGTCGTTCCCTGCCAAAAGTCTAGACCAATAGTTTCAAAAAATCACCTTGCCCCTTCTACCCAATCCCAAGTTACCAATTCCTGGCTTGTGGTTTTTCCCTATAAAAACCCTCTACACCTGGGCTCATGGCCATCGCCACATTTCCTTCCATCTGCCATGCATCGGCTCAGGTTGAACCTGAATAAAAGGACCCTTATGTGCTTGCGTTGGAAACCGGCTCCTTGGTGGTCTCTGGGGGTTTTGTGAAATGGGTACAACAGTGACAGTGTTGCATCTTGGCAGCTTATGATGATGTGTTCTGCAGTCGCTCAGATCCTGAGGGCAGGCCAGTGGGAATGCCTGAATGCTAACATCTCCCCTACCTCTTTACCCACTCAATTTCACATTCTCTCTTTCCTAAAACTAAAAACAAGAGCCAAAGAAATTTTTAAAAAGGTGGGATCTAGTTTGTGTTGACAGACTCCTGGGTACACAGCCTGTCTTGGAGTGAGGTTTATATGTCACATCATATAGATCATTTCTTGAAAACTGACTATTGTCATTTGATTGCTATTAGGTGAGACAAAAATCTGTTTTCTTCAAAGGAATAGTTGATGAAACATTTTATGGATAGTTAGACATACAAGTCCTTGGTGGTTCGAATGAGAATGGCCCCCATAGGCTGATATATTTGAATGATTGGTTCAGTTGGAGGAATTGTTTGGGAAGGATTAGAAGGGGTGGCCTTGTTGGAGGAGGTGTGTCACTAGAGGTGGGCTTTGAGGCTTCAAAAGCCCATGCCATACATACTCAGTTAACTCTCTCTCTCTCTCTCTCTCTCTCTCTCTCTCTCTCTCTCTCTCTCTCTCTCTCTCTCTGCCTCATGCTTGTGAACTAGTTGTAACTTCTCACCTACATCTACAGCACCTGCTTGCCTGCCTGCTGCCTTGCTCCCCACCATGGTGATCATGAATTAACCCTCTGAAACTATAAGTCTCAGATAAATTCTTTCAAGTTACCACAGTCATGGAATCTTATTACAGCTGTATAAAGTAACTAAGACAGAGTCAAACACAAATACTAGTCACTCACAGAACATTATATTAAGGAAAAAAATATAATTTAGTTATAAATCAACATAAAATCTGGTAGAAACTCTGCAATAGTGTTTAAGAATGTTTTCTCTGAGTCTATAACACTAAAGAAGAAAACATAATTCTTATCTTAATGAAGTTCTTTTGAAAGATTTATTTTTGTGTATGTGCACATGCACATGTGTGCACCACTCAGATGCAGGTGCTTCCTCTTCAGGAGGCCAAAAGAGGACATTGGATTCCTTGGTGCTGGAGTTAAAATCTGATGTGAGATCCTCAACATAACAGCTAAGAAGTGAACTCAGGTGTAGCTGAAAGTTTTCCTGTGTCCTGCCTGGTCTGTAGCCACTCAGACCCAAGTAAACACACAGAGGCTTATATTATTTTTAAACTATGGCCATGGCAGGCTTCCTGCTAGCTAGTTCTTACATCTTAAATTAATCTGTTTCTATTAATCTATGTTTTGTCATGTTTTCTGTGGCTTTACCTGTTTCCCATTACATGTTGCTCCTTGGGCGGCTGGCTGGTGTCTCTCTCTGCCTTCTTCCTGTCTCTCTAGTTAGAATGTTCTACCTAATCTTATTCTGCCTCACCATTGGCCAAACAGCTTTATTTATCAACGAATCAGAGCAACACAAATTCATAACATACAGAACGACATCCCAATCACTCCAATCCTTTGGTGAGTAGCAAGCACTGTTTATTTTTAGATTTTATTTTATTTTTGATCAATTTTGTATATGTGTGTGTATATGCTTGTGAGTACAGTTGCCCATGGAGAACAGAAGAAGGTGTCAGATCCCCTGGAGCTGGAGTTACAGGCATTTGTGGACCACCTGACATGGCTGCTAGGAACTAAATTTTGCTCTGTTGGGAGAGCAGCAAATGATCTTAACTGATGAGCCATCTTTCTGGCTCCTGGTAATGAGATTTTTAATTCAGGTAAGGAAAGAAAAGAATAGTCTTTAAGAAGGAATCCTAATCCTGTTATTTATTTATTTATTTATTTATTTATTGGTTTTTTTTTTTTTTTTTTTTTTTGAGACAGGGTTTCTCTGTCTAGCTTTGTACCTTTCCTGAATCTCGCTCTGTAGACCAGGCTGGCCTCGAACTCACAAAGATCTACCTGCCTCTGCCTCCTGAGTGCTGGGATTAAAGGTGTGCACCACCACCACCACCCCCTAATCCTGTTATAAAAATACATTTTTTAGCATGTGAAATCTATTTCTTACAAAATATTTTATGTGTATGAGTGTTTTGCCTACATGTATGTCTGTGCACAAAGTGTGCACCTAGTCCCCGAGGAGTCCAGAGGAGGGCATCAGATCCCCTGGAACTAGATTTACAGGTGGCTTTGAGCCTCCAAGTGGGTGCTAGGAATTGGATCCAGGTCCTCTTCCAGAGCAGCCAAGTGCTCTTAACCACTGAGACATATCTCCAGTCTCTAAAGTCTACTTCTTGATTGTATTTTTCTGATGAAAGGTAGTTTGTTCTTAGAATATTCCAGAGATAAAAATATAATACCCATGGCAACAATATGGTGGGATGAGGGTTGCTTCTTTAAGGTCATTTCAGTATCTTTTTTTTTTAAATCAATTGTTTTGTAGGCTTTCCACACTTCAATGTCTTCTCAGAGCTGCATCTTCAAAAGGACTATGGCTGCCTTGTCTTCTTAATTACTGTCTCTTACAGAGGTATTTATTTGTTATTTTATTGATTTTTGAGACAGGTCTTAGTCTGGAGCACAGCCTGGTCTGGAACTCACTATGTAGCCCAAGCTGGACTCAAACTCACAGTGAGCCCTTTGCTTCAACTTGCCAAGTGCTGGGGTTACAAGTGTAAGCTACTGTCTCAGGCCTTAAAATAGCATTCTTAGTGAAAACATTTGCTTGGGCATAACAGCAAAGGAGCTACATCTGGGACCCCCATTGTATTACTGTGGTAGCTACTCTTGGTTGTCAACTTGACTACATCGGGAATTCACTGAAACCCAAATGGCTGGCCGGGCACACCTGGGATGATTTTTCTTAGTTAAATCATTTGACGTGGGAAGATCCACTTTTTTTTTTTTTTTTTTTTTTTTTTTTTTTTTTCGAAACAGGGTTTCTCTGTGTAGTTTTGGTGCCTGCCCTGGATCTTGCTCTGTAGACCAGGCTGGCCTCAAACTCACAGAGATCTGCCTGGCTCTGCCTCTCTAGTGCTGGGATTAAAGGCGTGTGCCACCGTCACCCAGCGGGAAGATCTACTTCTAATCCAGATCTTTGAGGTGGGAAGATAAACCTTTAATCCAGATCTTTTGAGATGAGATCCACTCTTAATCTGGACCATGCCTTTTGCTGGCAGTCTATATAAAGGACATGGAAAAAGGAAGCTGTTTCTCTTTGCCTGCTTGCTCCTGCTAGCAAATCCATTCCTTCACTGGCTTTAGAATCTACTTCTTTGCAATTCTAGTGTATACTGAAGACCAGCTGAGACATCTAGCCTCATGGACTGAACAAGCAAGCAAGCAAGCAAGCAAGCAGCACCCCTCCATAGCTTCTGCATCAGTGCCTGTCTCCAGGTTCCTGTCCAGTTTGAGTTCCTGTCCTGACTTCCTTCAATGATGAACAGTGATTTGGAAGTGTAAGCAAATAAACCTTTTCCTCCCTAAATTGCATTGGCCAGGATATCTCACCACAGCGATGATAACCCTAACTAGGACAGTTACCATTCATGGAAAAAGCTCTGGTGCAACCCTGGACCTTCATATTTATTCTCACTTTGGCATTTTTTCACTGACCATGGGCTGGGCAGGCAGTATGGAGCAGGCACATCTAGCTAAACTGTCCAAGGTGCTTGGAACACCAACAAGTGTCATCTGAGAATAATGACATCTAGAAAGTGCCACTGACTGTGGTTGTAGGATGGAGAAAGAAAAGAGAAGGCAGTAGGTAGGTTCCAAGACCGGGACTGTAAAGAAGAGTTAGGGGAAATTTGTTCTAAGTTGCATGATGTATCATCTCTCTCAAGGCTTCATAGGAAGACCTTCCATGTACAGTTATCTTGGCACACTTGGAGCTATTCAACCTTATCCTTGACATCACAACCACAATGATATCAAGAGCAAGGCTGCTCATGGGTAGTTATGCTAGAGTTGTATATGCACATAATCTCAGTGGATGAGGATCATTATTGAGTTATCTATGACTGATGCATGTGGATTAGGATAATTATTGAACCATTCATGATTGCCATATCTGAATAAGGCCCATTATTCAGCCATTCATGGTTGTGACACATGGATGATGGCTTGTGTATTGAGCCATTCTTTATTGCTGTATGTGGATGAGGGTCATTATTGAGTTCATAATTGCTACATGTGGAAGAACTCCAAACCACAAAGGGAACATGGCAGTGAACTCAGAGACTGTTGACACCAGAATGTCCATCACATATTATTTTGGGACAAAAAGAAGCAGCACATAATAGAGACATTCCCTTAAAGATTTTACAGTGAGCCTTGGTTACATGACCCAATTGTAAAAATTTATGCCTAATTATGTTATATCCTGAACCACCTTTCAAAATTCATAATAATTTTAAAAATTGTTCATTGACAGTTTCATGGATGCTTTGCTAGAAATAAAAAGAAAACCAAAAAGCTGGTTCGGGAAAGGACACAAAATTGATCTCAAAGAGAGCTTTATTGGAGAGGGTTCCCTGAGGAGATCAAGGCTCTGGCTCCCACATGGAGCTACATTAGGAGAGATAGTAGGCCAGTGATGGTGGGGCTATCTGACGAAAATCCTGCAAATACTCAACTCCATTCACCTCCATTCACAGGGGATGCCTGACTTTCGTAAGTTTCCAGAAGGCAGAGAGAAGATCCATGTCATGTAATTCAGCCCGGCACAGATGTGCACAGGGACACTGGGTAGGGCCATACACTTACCTCATACACTCACCTTGCAGCTGCAAGACTCAACTTGCTTCCTCACCAGCACTCTGTCCCAATGAGCTGCAGGTAGGCAAAGATGCAATTTCTGGGAGAGAGAGCGCGAGAGCGGGAGCGGGAGCAAGAGAGAGGGTTTGCGATCTAAAGTGCTCATGTGTCTTGGTCATTGCCACACCCATCACTTTTCTCATCTGGCTCTCATTCCTCGGGTCCTTCTTCTTCCAATGAGCTTCCAGCCCTATTCTCATGTGTTTTGGTTTTACTTTTGTATTTTTGTGATCCATTGACTTTAATCACTGTTGTTTGCATGAGCATAGGTGGGGAATTCTTTACTGAAGCCTGGCCGGGTTACCAGTGGCCAGACTATGGGGAGTAAAAATAACTCCTTTCCACCAGAAGCCATTACCTGCCAACCTAGCCGCATGAGCACCTCCTTGACCCACGGTAGAATGATACTTGCCCCGTTTTGTCAGCTTTGTCTGTAGCACATTGTAACTCCATGTTCTTATTCCTCTGGTCTATAGAACACGACAAACCATGCCACCCCTTTGGGCTATGCCGTTTCCATCTGTACCTTAATCCACATATTCTCACCACAGAATAAAGTATTTTTGTTGTTCCCCTTTCTTTTCTGTCTTTTTGAGACAAGACCTCACTACTCACTGTGCAGTTCAGCCTGGTCTATGAACTTAATCCATAGCCTTCCCTGGCTTCTAACTTGTATTTTTCCTGTCTCAGGCTCCCATGTGCCAGAATTACAGGCAGGTGCCACTGTGTTATACAAAGCAAAACATCCTTAATGTTAACTTGAAGGAAGATAGCATGATCTCTTGTCCAGCAGATCTCTTTAATGAGAATGACATCAACTTGAATTTGATAATTTTCACTTTGCCAAATTGGCTGGGGATGTGAGTTGATTTATTATTTGTGTGTGGTATTTGAGAAGAAAAATATTACTGGAGGAGCTTGGAGTTCTCTGGTGTTAATTTGAAAAATTTTCAACAGCTGCAGGAAATCAACAACTTAGTAAGAAACAGTGCTGATATCTAATCTATTGAGAGTGAGCACAACCCTAAGTTCCCACTCTAATAGAGAACAAGAGAAACAAAATACTGACTCAAGCAGCATGACATAAGGCAAACACAGGCCTCCTCCTCCTTTTCAAGTTGGTTCAGAAAATCAGGGCTCAGTCCCAAGATGAGGTTTCTCACAACCATTGTCACTTAGATGTCAGGGGCTAAGTAGTACATAACTTTCTTGCAGAGATTGAGATATTATTTAACCATAATTGACTTATGAGTCCAACAAGAAAGTCATACAATTACAAGTGTTTAATTTTCCTCCTCCTTCCTGAATTACAATCCACATTTCATGTGTAGCTGGGTCACTGGTTGAAGGAGCAGTAGATGTCTTCTATGAACAAAGTACAAGGGAGTATTAGACTGGACAGCCAAAAGAGAGAGACTAAATTAAGGAGAAAATTAGTCAGATTAGAATTTATCATCTCACAATAACAGAAGTAACCACACGTTATTGGAGCTAGCAGGTAACTTTGCAAACCCAGAGAGAAAACGCAATGGCAGTAACATTACTTTAGCTGAGCCTAAAATCATGTCTTGGTACTTTTATCCTGAGCTATTTCTTCTCAAAAGTTTTTGGAAGTAAAGCTTTTATATGAATTTTATTTTAAAATTTAGATTGAGAATTATATTACATTTAATGACACATATATGTATCTCTGTGCATGTTCATTTTTGTTCAGGTGTGGATGTGCATATAATTATGTCCTTGTGTCTTGTTCTTCAGCACACCATCACCTTATTTCTTTTTTAAGACAGGTCCCTTCATTAGCCTATAACTAACCTATTTGTCTGGGCCAAGGATGACGTTACTCCTCTTCCCCATTGCTGGGGTTACAAACGCATACTATCATGCCCAGCTTTCTTACATGGGTTCTAGGACACAAACTCAGGTCCCCTTGTGTGTGTGGCAAGCACTTTATTAGTCAAGCTACTTGTCCAGCTGTTTAATAACATATATTAATGTTCATACTTCCCTTTGACCTCATGGCCAGTTAGGAGACAAAGATGATGGCAGCCATTTTGGAGAAAAATTCCCTTGAAGTGCTCTTAACTCCCTTTTCTTTGATTCTCTGATACACTATTCACATTCAGGGACTTATAATATTTTATTGAAATCACCCAATTTATTCCCATCTCTTCTATTTAGTTGTGTTTCTTGAAAGTAGACAATATATCCATCATTGTGCGCTTAGAATAAACCACACATTAATGATGCAATAAAGCTTTAGCTAGTGAATGAAATATGTGGTCTAGTCATTGGAGAGGTGTAAACAGTGACGTATTTTGCATATATTAGAATAATGCATACATTGTTCTAAAAAAGAAATATCCAAAGTTTTGTGGAATAAGAATCTCTTTGAAAAATTCTTTTATGTGTTATAGTTAACATTTAAAACTGTGCTACAATTTTAAAAATTGGTATAATTGTAAGCTGGGGAATTTGGCTTATTTGACATCTGCACATCATATGCAAGGCCTTGGGTTTCTCACACACACACACACACACACACACACACACACACACACACACAAAACCTCGCACACAGAGGCATAACCGACATTTGCATATGGGCCAATAACCAAGACTGCTTTGTGCAGTATAGTTTCCCACTCTTGGATCTGCTAAGAACCTCCTAAAATCTGCAGCTTCACCTGGGATCTCAGCCCTCGTTCACCGTAGTGCACACCAGGAACACCAAATCATTGTTAACCTGCTGCCTGCTTACTGTGTAGGTGCTGCAGTGAACTCACTTACCATACAATGAGTTAGCAATTTGTACATGTTTTTAAATAACCACAATTATCTGCCAAAATTATTATGGAATTAAATGGACATTTTAAATAGCCGAGCACCAATTTCTTCAAAGAAGTCTCTTTCTTCTGGTTTGTATTTACTTATTTGGTTTAAATGCTTCTTAACTTTGGACTCACTAATAATGGTCAGACGAAACTCTGGCAGATAAACTTTTGGCATTTAAGTAAGTAATTAAAGAAAAAAAAGTGAAGAAAACAAAGCCCTCATCCACAGATGTGAGAAAAGCTCATGTGTGCATTTGCTGACTGGTAGAACTAGAATTTTGAAGTTGTGTGCTAAATTGCTGTCTAAGCATATTTCAACAGGAAGGAAATAATCATTTCCACTTTATTTTATAGTTATTTAGGACTGCTGGAAAGGTTCACATGTTCAGCAGCAGCAGATGAATGGCAGCTGCCTGGTGGCTTGTCAGTGATTTTCCATCGTGCTGGTCTCTGAGTTGAGGGACTTTGTGCTCTGAAAAGTTAGTCTCCTTTCTTGTGTAACATTACTGAGTTTCTCATGCTTTACCTAAACCAGCCAGAAGAACAAAACAAAGTCCCCAAAAAACAACTGTAAGGAAAAACTTGCAAGAATCTTCAGTCTGTAGATCCAGGCTCTACCTGTGAGTTTTGCCACACCCCCTGGAGATCCTTCTTATGATTATGTCAATTATTTAAAGTATCTGCCTTATTTTAATTGCTCAGGCAATGTGTGACAAGTGGAATATATGTATTCTTGATTGAGTATATATTATACTCTAAGTAGGTCTCATTTTGAGAGCTATTTGGCCCGTTTAATAGTTCTTTGTTGATAGCTCTGCTGTCAGTTAATTAATTAGTTAATTTTCTTTGAAGGAGAATGATATTGGAGGAAAAGAGTAAAATTCTTCATAGAGTATGAAATTCTTTAAATTTTATTTTTATTATATACATACACAAAAAGTACCTGTGCACACAATGAATGTGTATACCGCCCCAGACACAAACACACACACATACATACACATGCACACTCACTCACAATACAAGGGCAGGTAACATGGCTTAGTCAGTAAAGTGCATGAGGATTGGAGTTCAGATCCACTGAAGCCATGTGGGAGAAGCTGGGTTCCGGTGAGCACCTGTATCCTAGCGCCAGGGCTGCTAGGTGGAGGCAAGAGAGTGCCTGAGACTTCCGGTCAGGTGGTTTAGCCAAATAGGTGAGCTCCAAGTTCAGTGATAGACCTCAAGGAAAATAAAGTGAGCAACAATTGAGGGAGGTAATCATGTTGGCCTTTGGCTGCCACCTGCATGTTCTCACACTTGCGTGGGCAGCTGCACACACATGTGCACACACATGAGCACTATACCCACTGAAATGTTTGTATTTATTTTCTCTATTCTTGTTTTCTCACTACATATATTTATACTTTACATAAATTAAAATATATTATACATGCATTCCTATGTACACATATATACATATTTGCACGTTTGTGCGTGCATGTAATAGATGATGCTACTTTCACAAATCAAGTATCAAGCTTCCCCGGTCTTCACTTTTTGGAGTCATAATCAAGAATATTTAAGAAAGAAAGAAGTGTTAAAAGAGACTTTTGTAGCTAGAGTTTTCCTGCCTGGCCCACAGTCAGGACAAATCTCTCTCACCTGCCAGTCCCACAGCCACTCAGACCCGACCAAGTAAACACAGAGACTTATATTGCTTACAAACTGTATGGCCGTGGCAGGCTTCTTGCTAACTGTTCTTACATCTTAAATTAATCCATTTCAAATCTATACCTTGCCACGTGGCTCGTGGCTTACCGGCATCTTCACATGCTGTTTGTCATCATGGCGGCTGGCAGTGTCTCTGCGTCAGCCTTCCACTTCCCAGCATTCTCCTCTCTCCTTGTCCCGCCTATACTTCCTCCTGCCTGACTACTGGCCAATCAGTGTTTTATTTTCTAACCAATCAGAGCAACACATTTGCCATACAGAACATCCCACAGCAGACTTTTGCTATGTCAGCCCTTGGCTACTCATCTTTACATACCTTTCTTTAACGTGACTCCCCCAAGAGTCCTCATCTAAAAGAGTCCAGAATTCCCTGTACAAGGAAGATACAGTGAGCCGCCTGTTATCTCTGACCTCTGCTCATCTGAAGAGCAACTTCGTTTCTTCCAACTCTGCTTTTCTCTGACTCTGGAGCCTTTTGCAGACAGCGTCATGCTCCCATCTCCTTATCATAACCATCACTAGTAAAATAAGCTCACATGCTTCAGCTCTGAACACCAGAGTGATAAAAAGTGTCTTTTCCCGGGTCACAAGCTCTTTGTCTGGGCCCCCCACCCACCCACCCAGGGTTCCACTGGACAGTGCTGTGGGAGACCAAGTTCCCTTGAGAAAAATTGTGTTTAGAGAGTAGAGATGAGAGAGGTGCTGAGAAAAAGCGTGGTCCCACACATGCTGGAAAAAAATGCTTTGACATTTCAAAGGGGGGAAAAAAACCTCTTCAAATATTTATAACCAAAAGACAAAATGATCATCCTATCTTAGGGAGGGTCCCAGAAATGTATGATGGGTTTTAAGTACCATAACCATTGATATTTTACTACCATGGCTTATATTTTATCCCCTCAAAGTGATGCTTCCCCACAAACCACAACTGGCAAAGCCTAAGCAAAATCGCTAAAGCCAAAAGCACTGGTGTAACTCTTGATCTTACTGACCTGGCCACTTGACGTCCTGAAATCCAGGCTATCGCCCAAATAAAGAGAAAACCCAACTTTTTGTGGAAGCTGATGCAAGGCTTAGGCCACATCAGTGTGGACACAAATCGATGTTTTAATTTTAAAGAGAAAATCTAGTTTCTCTGGAGTAACTCTAAATTCCGCTTTGAACAGGTTCCTGTTCCTGCCTTTGCCAACACCTGCTATTGCAATTCCTGTTTACTTACACAACTCTATAATCAGCTTTTCTAAAAATAGTGCATGTTATTCTCCAAGAAAACAATTCACAAACAAATGCATATAAAGCACTATAGGTAATCTATATATTTTAAATTTTATTAGATTTAAAATGTTTTAATTATATGAATATATGTGTGTCTGTGGATGGATAGGTGTATGAGAGCATTGGTACCTGTGGTGGCCAGAAAAGGGTGTTGGGGTTCCTGAGGCTAGAGTTATAGATGGCTGTAAGGTACCTTATGTGAGTGGTAGAAACCAAATGAAGGTCTTTGGCAAGAGCAGAAAGTACTCCGAACCACTAAGCCATTTCTCCAGCCCCTACTTTATTTTTTTAATAAATGTATTTATTTACTTATGTATTTATTTATTATGTGTGCATGTATGCACCTGTGAGCTTCAATGCACATGTGAAAGTCAGAGGACAGCTTTTGAAATTGTTTTTTTTCTTCTACCAAGTCTGGCCCAGGGATCAAACTCAAGTCATCAGGCTTGGCAGCAAGCATCTTTACCTGACACAACCGTATAATTGTACTTATTATGGCCTCTGGATTCTTGCAATCCTAACATATCTTCAAATATCATAATAAAAACAAGAGCAAAAGTGATTACATTTGATCAGAACACAGCGGTTGCAGGAGAGACAGGGGAGCCAAGCATAGACACAGAGATTCTGTCAGGACAGTGGGATCCACTTTGGAGGATGCATAACCTAAATTCATAATGGGTATTACACCAAGCATGAACCTAATGGAGACTATGGGCTGTGGGGGATAACAGTGTGTGAAAATGGGCTTTGTAACAAATGTACTGTGTTGGGGGTGCTGGTTGAAGTTTGTATATGTGTAAATTTCCTGCTCAGGTTTGCTATTAAAGTGTTCTGAAAGTCTATCCAAACTGTGATGGTTTGAATGATGAATGTCCCACATAGGTTGATGTCTTTGAATACTTAGTCCCCAGTTGGTGGTACTGTGTAGGGCTGTTGTGGAACTTTCAGGATATGGAGACTTGACGGAGGAAGTACATCACAGGGGGCGGGGCTCTGAGGGTTTAGAGCCTCACCCCACTTCCAGTTTATTCACTTTCTGCTTCCTGTGTGTGTGTGTGTGTGTGTGTGTGTGTGTGTGTGTGTAAAAGACGTGATGTCTCAGCTTCCTGCTCCTGCTGGTGTGCCTTCCCGGCCATTATGAACTATGGAACTTTTAGAACTGTAAGCCAAAATAAACGTTCTTACTTAAGTCGCCTCTGGTCATGGTATTTTTATCACAGCAACAGAAAAGTAACCGATACAAAAATCCAAATTAAATAAAACAATTCCATAAAATCCCTACTTCAGAGGCAGACTCTTGAAATGTTCACTTTTAGGGCAGAAAAGAAGAGATAGGCACACCACAGATGACTGGGGACTCCAGAGACAGTTATATTAGCAGGCAGAGCTGGGTAATGTGCTAGGTCCACACTCCCAGGTGAGAAGTGATGCCTCCTGTGCTGTCTCCTGAGAGAATGTTCGGGAACATTCCTGAGCAACCATCAATACATTAGAAGAAAAGAGAGTCGGGACTCAGGAGGGAAGCAGAAGCAGCCAAGCTGAATGGCCTCAGTGGGAAAGAAAGCACCACTATGGAAACATGGACCATCCATCAGCAACAACACATGCTGCGGGCTCTGTAAGCAGAAGCCGATGAGGTAAAAGCTTTCATGTTGACATATGCAGGGCTGCTCTAGTGGACATGCAGTTTTGGTGCCAACACAACCCTCCATCCTGGTCTTGTGCTTATTACCCAGTGCCCTCTTCTATTTCTTGGTAGTGTTGCCTGAAAATGGCTGGCTTATATGAGAAATAATGCAGAGGGGTGTGGGAGACCTGCTCCCACTTTTTTCCCCCAGGGAGAAGTGAAAGATATTTAGAAAGAAATATAGAGGAGAGAGAGAGACAGACAGAAACATAGGATAACCTTGGGAGGGCCTGGGTCAAAACCCACCAGCCCCTTCTGTCTCTTGTAAAGGGCTATTTATAGAAATGCCAAGGGGTGGAGCAAAAGACCTCCCCCTAGCACAGCCAATTGCAGACCCTTCCAAACACCTGGTAACCACGCACATGGTCAGTTCATCCCCTTATGCAGCCCTGCTGTATAAAGCAAACTCAGATCTCACTAGGAAACCTCTGTGGACCCCAACAGAGGGGAAGTCTGTCCCCAAGTCATTATGTCATTGGGTTTCTATGCCCTGCTTCTTCTGATGTCTATTTTGTTGAGTGTGGAGCTCTGTAGCTATCAGTCCCCTCTTTTTCTGTCATCCTCTGTGATCTGCATTTGGAACAATTTTCTATTTTCAACCTGCTTTTTCTAGCTTTTTTTTCCTCTATAAGAATTCTTTACAATTTCTGGTCCACCAATTGTCTCGTTTATTTATATTTTTCATATTCATTATAAACTTGTTGTTACAAATCTGGTGATTTAGAATGGGCTGGAAGGATGCATTTATATTGGAAGGGAAATCATCCACTTCTGATTGAGACAGCAAGAAACAAGGAAAACAAACACTGATTTCTTTCTCTTTTCCATTCTCTGTTCCCACAAAACTCATGGCCTTCTAGTAAATTTGGTAAATTATGGGCATGCTGTACCATAGTCATTCCTGAGTTAGCAAAGAGGCATTTCTCAAAGTACATTTCTCTTTCTGCACTGTGAACAGCCCAGGCTCTGCTTCTGTACCTAGTTTAGATTCTGCCTTGCATGTGGCTTCCTCACAGCAAGCTTCATTGGGGAGCTCTTTGGGTAGGATGCAAGCTTGCACAATTCTTATTTTCCTCCTCTTTATTCTCTGAAGATTCTGTGTAAAGACTTTACTGAGTAATTACATTGTTTACAGGGTAACAGTGGACACACTGTGAGGCTCCATTATTCTCCTGCTCAATTAAAAACCCTGAGAATGCTGGGAAGAGCTTCTCAGGGGCATCCCAGGATAGGGTGGTGAAAATTGGTTTCATCACATGCCAAAGTCTCTACAATAAGCAAAAAAGAGAAATTGCTTTTTGTTTTAATTGCCTTTTCAAGGGTGGTTTATGTAAGAGCCCAGGTGTTTTGTTTTTCTCTCAGCATTTATCAAAAATTTTTAGTTCTTTAGACCTGGGCTCTGCCCCCTCCTGATTTGTAATAGCCACAAAATAAAGTATACGTGGTTTCTTATGGCATCAACTCCAAGCTCCCAAACAAGAAATACAAAGCAAAGGGTGCTATGAATATTTTCTTTCATTTGCCTCTAATATTGATCCTGTTTGTGGCACTTCAGGTTTCGGTTTTGACTTTGAAAGTATCATTTGGCAAATTAACTAAATTGTAAAATACTTCTTATTGGAGTAAATGTTTGGCAAAATTTGCATGGATATAGCCAGTGTGGATTTGAGGAAAAAGGAGAGAAAAGCTCCTAGAATATGGTTCAAAGAATGGTTCCAAAAGCAACCAGAAAATTGATCAAAGCTATTACAAGTAGATATGGCCAACTGATTTCCAATATGTCAGCTCATGGATGTGGGCTATCCTGGGGAAACACAAAGACTATTAAATTAGTTGAGTCTCTGGATAAAGAGCTAGCATCTAGTGCTTTGTTTTGATCTAGAATGTTTTATTCGAGTACAGAAAAAAAGATCTTGTGTGAAGCCTGAATATTTCAAATATTTAAGTCATATAATAATTGATGAGTATCAAGACATGTATAAGGATCTCTAATAATCAATATCCCAAACGTACTATCTCCAAGGGGTGGAACAAAAAACACTGCAATAAATCTGATGTTCTGTTTGTCATTAAGAGACTGTCCCCTCTCACAAACCCTTCCAGAACACTCTTACCCAGATGTTCTCTCCTGAGAAGCTGTCTTTTAAAGGACTGTATTTTTTTCACTATGAGTCATCTTTCTCAGTCTCTGAAGTTTTCTGTGCTCAAGAGCTTTCCCCCACCCCAGAAACCATCATGCAAGCCTCCTTAAATTTGAACACAATTCTTTGAATACTGCCATTGAGTACTGTATACATTTTGAGCTTTGGTAGAAGACAGAAGTAGACTGCCCACTACAGAAACCAAATATTCCTTCTTACACTCCCCTGGGAACCTGGGTCAGGCAGAGATACTCAGCTCTGATGTTCCTGCTTGAGCCTTTGGACCAAGGGAAAGCAATCAAAGATAAATGGAAAGAAGAGACAACTTCTTTGCAGCAATATTGGCCAACCATACTGAGAATTTGATGGCTGCATCCGGTTCTGCTGTCATCCATTTTTTTGTGGTAGTGGTAGTAACATTGTGACCCTCAGACTGTCTGTGAGGACAGCTGTACTCTGCTACCTCACTTCCGGTTTCCAAGACAGATTCTTCAGCTTTTCTAGAATTTCTGTGAACTCCCCAATTACCTTTATAGTAGACCCCTTAACATCAGCTAGATGTGACTTCTATGATTTCCATAAAGATGTTTAAAGCAGTCCCAGGAGCCATTGGATTGGGAGTGGCAATCCTCTTGATTTGCTGTTGGTGGCACAAATGTATGTATGTGAAAATTCATGGGTAATTATATGGATGTACTGGCTCATCTCATCAGAAAGCTGGAAGAGAGAAAAGATATCAACTATAACTGGGTAAATTAGTTTGATCCAGGTCCTTGTTCTAGGAATAGCACTATGTTGATTAAAAGCCAGTTAGGGGGGCAGAGAGGCCACGCACCCACTGATCCTTGCTTGTGTCCATCTCCCACCAAGAACTGCTCAGTTTAAACACTCCTGTGCCTTTCTCCTTGATGTGGGTACATTTTCACACTGCATACTGCTCCAGTTCTCTGTGGAATGAGGACCTTGTCTTGCCTTGTTCCATGTCTGCATTGGGCATATGCTCTGTGCTGCTTGCCTATCACAACCCTACCTTTAATTTCCAGTACTAATGCAACCTGTTTTATAAGTGTTTCTTTCCCTGGTCTCCAAGTGCCCCTGAACCACATGGAAAACATGGTTGAGTAATAATGGCTCCCTGGGTAGGTACAGCAGACGTAAGGGTTGAGCTTGACTCCTTGCAGGTCCCCCCAGCGTCTTTTCACTTTGAAGAGAGATTACATTCCAGACACTCTGGGCAGGCAAGGCCTTCTTCAGCTGCTGCCTGGCCCATGTGGAAGCTGAGGAAGGGTTCAGCTCTCACATCCCTCAACTTCTATACTTTCTCAGCTGTCATGGGTGTGTTCCATGCACCCACAGGTTTGCAGACAGGACTATTAGTCACTTTTGTTCTAAGGCTGTAATATCTGACAGGAACAATTTCAGGGAGGAAGTGTTTGTTTTGGCTCATGGGTTTTGGAGGAGAGTTCAGTCCATCATGGGGAAGGCGTGAGGGGAGAGAAAGCCTTTACCAGACTCTACTTACATATGTGGGCAGAAAACAATCTAGGACCAGGCTCAGGTATCACCTTTAAAGCCCTCCTTTGGTGACATGCTTCCTGCTGGGTAGATCACACTTCTTAAAGGCGCCACCCAGGCTTCAAAATATCTCTGTAAGCTGGGGACCAAGTGCTCAAAATATGAACCTATGGAGGCCATTTCAGAGTCAAACATAACCACAGTTTTCTGCGGAAATGATTACGGTTTCTCTGTTTTTCTATGACCTTTCAGTGTCTAGACTATCTCTATTAAATTTC
Organism: Peromyscus eremicus; assembly: GCF_949786415.1. NCBI lineage: Eukaryota > Metazoa > Chordata > Mammalia > Rodentia > Cricetidae > Peromyscus > Peromyscus eremicus. Next base: position 91,855,470 of record NC_081423.1, read on the forward strand.
CTGTTCACTGGCTTGCTGAGTCTTCTACCTCCAGTGGCTGAGCTGTGGGTCTTTGTGGCCAGCTCTAAACTGAATGTAAGTCTCTTTCCCCAGGTAAGGCTCACAGAAGGTTCTTCAGGTTCCGTTGCGGGGGAGGGTGGTGATGAGAACACTTCAGACAGGAACACCAGGCACCTGACATTGTTCAACCACAGAAACAATTTTATCAAGAAAATGGTGACAATTAGATGTCTTTTTCAGGTCTTTCCATCACCATCTCATGATGGTTCTTTTTTATTCATTTAAACAATTTTATCTAGTTTTGCACTGGGTCTGTGTGAAGGGAATTATCTGAACTCACACTGTTTTTTACCAGAAGCTGTCCTTATGACTGTTCTGGGAAGCAAGACAAATGGATTTAAGGTTCTCATGTGCAAGCATTTCTATTCTTTTTTCAATAGAAAAAATAAGTTTTTCTTGATATAATGCCAGCATTATAGAGTTATTTTCTTACCTATCTACAAAGAGTATTTTTCATTTCCTTTCTGGTTTATGGGATATTCCTCACAGATGCATCCTTCTGTCCCAGGGGTCTTCAGCAGCTGCAGTACAAGTGCTCATTGACTGTGAAATGTGGCTGGACAGATGAAATTAATTCCTTAGAGATACAGCTGTAGCCACTTCTGATGGTGAAAAATTGTCTTTTAAAGCCATTTGTGGAAATGGAAATGGAATAATAACTTTCCATGTGCCTAATTTTTACTCATCATTTTCCTCCTCTCGTTATGTGTTTCCTACATATCATTGTTTTATTTTTTTCTGTTCTTTTACTTTTGTCCAAATAGAACAGTCATGTTTTTATTATTTAATATAAAGGTAGATTATCTTCATTATTGCAATACAAGAAGGCACAAATAAAAAAATGAGAATGTTAGGGAATTGAGACTATGGCTTAGTCAGTAAAAAGTCTGCCATACAAACAAGCATTTGCATTTAGATTTCTCTTACCCATTTAAAAAACCTGGTGTGGTTGTGTGCATCTGTAACCCTGCAGTGCTGGGAAGCAGGGCTCATTGGCCGCCAGCCCCAGCTGAGTCAATTAGCTCTAGGATAAATAACAGAACACGTCTCAAAAAAATAAGCCAAGGAAGAACCCCAGACCTCAACCTCTGCCATCAACAGGCACTCACAAATGCACATACCTACATGAAGACATACCTACTTCACACATGTGGACACATACATGAAACAGACACACAGACACACAAACCAGAATGTTACGCTATAATTCTGTAGGGTTTTTTTCTTAAAAATACTTGCATGCTTAATCTGATACAGGTTTTTAATATACGGCAACAAACAGCTACTAAATAACTCCCATGCTTTCTGCACTCGTTCTTGCAAACATCTTAAGAGAGCAAGCAATTAGGAAAAAGCAACAGAACAAAACAAAACAAAAAAATGACCTCAATTTCTCAGTCTTCTAAAAACCCAGGTTCTTCTAAACAATAAAACTATTCTTGTCCTGCTATCGATATTATGGAAAATGTGTAATAAAACATGCACACATTTGAGACAACTTAGTCTATCAGTTTAATAACTTGGGACCTGTGATGGTTTCAATGAGAATGGCCTGCATAGGCTCATATGTTTGAATACTTGGTTCCCACTTGGTGGAACTGTTTGGGAAGGATCAAGAAGTTTGGCCTTGTTGGAGGAGGTGTGTCACTGGGGGTGGGCTTTGGGGTTTCAGAAGACTCATGCCCTTCCCAGTGTGCTCTCTGCTTCCTTTTTGTGGGTCTAAATGTGAGCTCTCAGCTGCTTCTCCAGTGTCATGCCTGCTGCCATGCTCCCTGCCATGATGGTGATGGACGTCTATCCCTATGGAATTGTAACCCAAATAAACCCTTCCTCTGTAAGTTGCCTTATTATGGTGTTTTTATCACAACAACAGAAAAGTAACTAAGACAGGTCCCAGTGGAGGGGGAACGACAGAGTTTCAACACCCATTGAGATATTTTAATATATTAACATAAGTAGATGCCCTGAGAGAAAGTTAGTAATAGAACTTAATACTATTTGTTTGGTTGGAGCCTCTAGCTCACCCCTATACAATCCAGAAAGCTCCACTCCTATCTCTTTCTCTCTCTCCAAACCCCGCTATATTAATATATCCACAGGAGTCTGCTTAAGGGCAAAAGGGATGTATTATAAATTGGGGAAATACACTCAGGAAATACAGAGTAGGAGAATCGTCGCAGGGTCCTGGAAAGCTGAGGTACAGTTCAACGCTGTTCTGCTGCTGAGATGTCTGTACCATCCAGCCCACTAGCAAGAGAAGAGAGCAGTGTATATGCATGTCAGGTCTTAATAGCAGCTCTGAGCCATGCCCTAGGGGCAGGTACTTCAAGGTCATACACAGAACAGCTATCCTCTACAGCCTGCCCCCTCAGAGAGTCTCCAAACAAAGGAAAGGCACCAAAAGGCCAGTTCAGCATTCTTGATGGCTAGGCTATTGCAGCTTCCTCCCCTGAAGCTGTCAGCCACACAAGTCCCTGCCTAAATGCTCAGCTTTTGACCGTACTTGGGCACAAACCCAGCTTGTGGTGAGCAAGCACACCATCACCCTTCACCTACAACCTATCAAATCTCCCTGCTTTAGTTCAGGGGACAACTTCCTTGGCCTTGATCTCAGGAACCTGAGAACCTGCCCAAGAGTTGCTTTGCTCAATACACCTGTTGCTATATTGTTTCAGTTTGGCTTGATCTGGCTTATTGCATCAGTGGAGAAACTCATTATTGGGAGGCAGAAAACCTATTACCATTAAAATTCTAGATCCAACATGCATGTATTGGTGGGGCTGAGAGTACATATCTCTGCCTTCTCAAGAGACTTATTAAATTATTATTAGCTCTATAGTTTGGCAATTATTTCAGCCAAAATTAAGGGAACAGTATAAGATGAAGCCTTTGCCAATTTCTTATCCTGAAGCTTCTGGAGTCTACACTGAGTTGTCATGATGCATAGTTAAGGCCAGCTGTCAGCTTGACACAGACCTTGGGACACTTGAGAAGAGGGGAAATTCAACTGGAGAATTTTCTAGATCAGATTGGCCTTTGGCAAAGTCTGTGAGGAATTTTCTTAATTTCTAATTAATGAAGGAGGGCCCAGACCTTTGTGGGCAGTACCATTCCTAGACAGGTAGGTGGGCCTGGGCTATATAAGAAGGGGTAGGGGCCACGCCAGGTGCTTCAGTTTCAGCCTCCAAGTTCCTGCATTGAGTCCCTGTATTGGCTTCAGCTGGAAGATGAAATAAACCCATTTCTCCCCAAGTTTATTTTTGTCAACGTTTTCTCACAGCCACAGAAAACAGACTAGGGCAGAAATTGGTACCAGAGAATAGGGTCTTGCTATGATAGAGCTTGTCATGTTCTTTGGGGGAGGATTGTAGAGTTTTGGGCTAGAAAAGCCACAGAGTACTCAGAGCTTAATGGGCTGGCTCTTCTGTGGGAAGTCGGAGGATCAGAATCCTGAGAGAAATGACGATTCTAAGGCCTGACTTGTGAAGTTTCAGAGGAGAGTTTGGGCATCCCTCCCTAAAAGGCTCTATCAAGGCTGTTTGTATGACATATTTAAAATAACAATCTTTAGAAGTGAAACCTTCCGTGTCTTAACTGGGATAAAGGATGCTGGTTAACTGGGGTTAAAAATTCAGCTGATCAGTAAGAGATCAGTGGTCAGTAAAAGACAAGCATCATTGAGGTACAATCTTCTGAGAAGTATTTCCACAGGGTCAACACACAGAAACTGTGGTCCAGAGGGGGCCAAGGCTGGACCTTGAGCTGGCACCTGGACTTTGCAATGTTTAATTGTCTCCTACATGGTACCTGTTTTAAAGGTATGAAAGAGTCATGGAGAGCAGCTGAGCTTTGGTACTGTGTAGCAGGTTAGAAGAGAGGCCAGGACAGGCAACTGATGAAGGTACTGTCTCAGTTGCAATGAAGACCCTAGGATTGAGGGGTCATGAGGGGAAGTTGATGTTTGGCATCCTGAAAGGCCAAGATAAGCCTCTGTTGGAAGCTCAGCCTCAGTTGTGTGGAGACCATAGGATATTTGAGATGCCAGGATCATGGGATGACCACCAAGGACAGCAGCAGGTGTGGTGTGAAGCTGGCCTGAACCTTAGAGACACACTGTGTGTGTTGTAGATGGCAGAGCTAGAAAATTGGGACTTTCTGAGTCCATTAGAGGCCAGAAGATCACAAGCAAGTCCAAGGTATAGGACATTGACCAGCTTATAGTATTGGATTTTGATTTTGCTTTAATTCTATTGTTCTTACGTTCTGGTTCTTTATTTTTTGAATAAAAAATATGTAACTTGTTTTTTATTCTACAGAAGCCCACAGTTAAGAGATTTTGGAATTTTAAAGGGAACTTGTTCTTTTAAACAATTGTAATGTTTTGCAGAAAAATGAATGAAACTTGAAAAGATCATATTGAATGAAGTAACCCAGAGCCAGAAAGACAAACAACATGTGTTCTTTCTTATCAGAGGCTCCTAGCTCCAAATCTTCAGATGTGAGTACATATCCTGGAGTAACTGCAGAAACCAGAAAAATACAATGTAACATTATTATCTACCTATATTCAATTTCAGTGGCTGATATCTACTCAGTTCTTGGAAAAAAAATCAATGTCAGATATCATGCATTTTATTTCCATATATGCAAATTTACCAGTAAGGTGGACTGTATAATATAAAATATTTCTCAGCTTGCAAACTCTGCAAATGATTTATGAATTCCTTTGGATCATACATCAAAATATAAAGAGAAACAAGAAAATAAGTGTTTGACATTATGAGAAAATGATATGTAGGCCTGTAATAATCTTTAGATGCATGCTACCCAGTAATGTACTATATTATCTGACAAACTAATCTGTTCCTCCTCTAAATTAAACCCTTCTATAGCCCTGATTTTCCCTGGAGGCTGAAGCAACATCCATTTTAGTAGGGAAGCTGAGACCAACGAATCTTTACGTAATCTGTATATAATCTCTTTGGCTTTGAGGACACACAGCAAGAAATATGAAATTTCTCCCAAAGCCTGAGACAATGTTGGTCCTAAGAATGGATGGTTAGGACCTTTGGTCACATTATGTCAGCAAGAAATCTTATGTGTTCTTTCACAAATTGCATGTGCATGTATATGTGCTTATATTCATGTATATACATGTGCATGCATGTATTTATTTGTGTGTGCACATGCATGAGTGTGTTTGTGTGTGTGTGTGCATACATGTGCACACTATTTCTGTGAGGGTTTCTAAAGCTCAGAACCTGAAATAAACACTTTCTTTGACTCTAAGTAGACTATTATTAGTTTCAGATCTTAGAAACCAAACACAATAACTTCTGCAGTCACTCAGTTGAGAATGCTTGAACTACAGAAGAGAATTCCTGCATCTTCAGGACTGGCTTGTTTTAGCTTTTATCATTGAGTAAACAAACAGTGCATCTCAAATCTATCATTTAAGTTATGGACTAAATAATACAGTTGAGATAATGACCCTTATAGGATGAACAAGACCATGGCAAAGTGTTTAACAGTGACAAACAAGAGTTCTGTCTTACTTTATGTCTTTCAGTAAAACAGTGACCCTCCCCCCAAGACAATCTTGTATGGTTAAATCCACTTTGCACACATCTGACAAACACCATGCAGATCAGTGAGCAGAGAGGGACAATGTATCACACCCCCTGCCTCCAGCATAACTAGAAAACAGAAATAATATTGATGCCAGTTTTCATAATTAGGTAAACAAGTATTGCGGCAGGGTCCTGTGCTGTTGTTCCCTTTGGGGGAGGGGGCCAAGTAGGTGCAGAGTCAACAACACAGATTCTGGGAGAATGTTGAAACAAACTCAGTTTATTCAGGAAGAGGCAAGCCTTATCTACCCTCTACCCTGCCTTAGGGGAAGGTCTGATGAATACGCATCTACTGGTGTGACATGGCTGCCTCTCATTGGTCCAGGTCATCTCCAGGTCATGTTTCAGCTGCTGTTGTTAAGGCCCTTAGGCAGACCCAGGTTGGCTCTCAGAAAGTATCGTTTTTACTGGCTTGGGCCAGCTGGCCCTCAAGCCTGTTAGGGATGAGTCATCCCACAGAAGGGCTCTTTGCCTATCCCATGATTTTGGTGAAGCTACTGATCTTTGACTATTGATTTGTAGGTTGGAAATATGTAGATGTAACCAACTGTCTTTTTAAATAAGAAACACAGAACCAATGCAAAGAAGAAAGCCAAGAGGTCAGAGCTAAGAGCTAAAACCTTACCCTTCCTCCTGTGGTGGTCCTACCTCTCCGAACCAGAACTACTTTCTGTGTTAAAGTCTTTATAGTTTTGGTTCTGCCTTTTCATTGGTTGTAAACCCAACCACGTGATCACCTCGTCACGGCCTGTCTGTAAAGGCCTCCAGGTTTTCTATGATTGGTATTGAGATTAAAGGCATGTGTATACAATACTGGCTGTATCCCTGAACACACAGAGACTTACCCAGCTCTGCCTACCAAGTGCTGGATTACAAGTGTACGCCACCACCGCCCGGCTTTCCTATGGCTTGCTAATAGCTCTGACCCTGGGCAACTTTATTAACATACAAATAACATTTTAATACAAATAAAATATCACCATAGAAATATGCCTCCTCCCCAAAGTCTGAGGCTAATGCTGGGCTCAGAGTAGAGCTGCGGAGTGCAGCAAATGACCAGAAGACTGGACAGTGGGATGCTCAGCAGGAGGGAGGAGCGGGAGGGAGATGCAGCACTACAGCTGCAGATGTTGCCAACAGGAGTTGCAAAGGTTTTCTAGATCCAGTAGATCTAACAGGGCAGGTGAGAAGGGAGTGGCGATACCACCGAGCAGTAGCCACAGAAAGCAGTACAGGGAAGTGTTCAGACCAGCACAGTCCAGAGCAGAGGCATGTGGGATTGGATGGCAAGGCTGATAGCAACCTATGATGACAGTACAGACTATTCAGCCTAAGGCATTACACAAGATGGTAGTTTCAGTGGACACAGGGGACTCAGCTCAGTTTCTTTCTTTTTTTTTTTCTGAGACAGTGTTTCACACCACAGCTTTGGCTGGCCTAGAACAAGTGGCAATCTCCTGCTTTAGTCTCTTGAGTATTTGGATTGTAGGCATGAGTTACTATGCCTAGCAGTACCGTTTCTTAATATATTAAGGCAATAAAACAATATACCAGGCCATAGAAAATTTGATTGAAAATTAAAGTAACATGTGCATCAGTATTCTGAAAGAAAGCATTTTCTTAAATGTAACTAAGTATCCTAGGCTGTACCTATATATGCAAAAACACACCAAATCCTGGAAATCAGAAGTAAAATTTATCCCCATTTTTATTTCCCCCACCACGAGAAGCCTTTTTTTACTCCTTGGTGTTGGTGCTTCCAAAATTCAGTTTAAGATTTTAACTTTTAATCTTAATGTATTATGTCACATCTCAGTTCTGTTATGAGCACAGATTATCATAAGATTTAAAGTTATTTTCTTCCCAGGGTCTTATTTTCTGAGACATGGCTCTTACCCTTCACTAGCTTGAAGAATGCTTGGGATAAAGGTCACACATCTTCTACTGGTAACTTGTAAACCATCATCAGAGAGTGAAGGAAAGACACACCAGCTAAGACAGATATAAACCTACAAGCATCACTGTGGTCAGTTGTTACTGTTTTTAATTAAGACTAAGAATTCTTAACAACAGATCTATTCTCTTACTCTCTGTGTATGTCCATGTTGTGTGTGAATGTGTGTGTGTGTGTATGTGTGTGCATACACACTTGGAAGCCAGAGAACCTTAGGCACTGTTCCCAGGACATCCACATTTTTGTTTTGTATTTCAGTGTCTTTCCAGGCTGGATTCTGCCAAGTAGACTGGGCTGGCTGGCCAGTGAGCCCCAGAGATTTTCCTTTTCCTGCTTCCCTATGAACATCTCCAGAGTTAGGGTTACAAATGGGTGTCACCACATTCTTAATGTTTTTTTTTTTGTGTGTGTGTGAATTATATGGATTAAACTCGGGGCAAGCACTTTACTGACTGGCGATTTTGCCCATTATCAAAACTTAAAGTGCAGGATAGAGTGATAGAGCTCAATGCTGCACAGCTGAGCCTTTTCATTTGTTTAACTGAAACTCCTCATTTCCCTACTCCCAAACCCTGGAAATCAGCATTTCACCTTTTGTTTCTAAGACTTTGACTATTTGATAGACCTCACGAGTAGAATCATGCAGCATTTATCTTTATATGATTAACTTATTTTGCTTAGTGTGACGTTCTCAAGCTGTGCATTACAGTTTCTTTCTATTAAAGGCTGAACAGTATTTCATCACACACACATAAAACTTTAAAAAAATCTATTGCCTATTCATCTACATCACACCACTGCCAGGCTCAGAGAACATCACGGAAAGAGGGGCAGAAAGACTGTTAAGGGTCAGAGGATGGGGAGAACTGGCTTGAGACGGTGTCTTCAGGGCCTTCCAGAGGGCAACTAAGGCTCAAGGAGCCTTGGTGATATTTGGCTTTTGATTATTAGCCTTTTCCTACTATGGATTTCTTGTGTGCTATTATAGCTTTTCCATCATTCATTTGGGCACCATTTCCCCTCTACTAAAGGAATATTTAGCTAACATTCTGTGCAGTAACACAGCCAGGATCCCTAATTTCATGCCTTTCTGTAATTATTGTCATTAGCAGCATCTGACCAGGACCATCCCCGAACGGATGAAAGTATCTTATCAGAGATACCTCTGTACTCTCTTCTAAGAACAAACTTAAGCATCTAGACTTATGAGAAGGCCTGGCGAATGTGCTAATTAAGCTTAATTTTCTCCTTTCCAAAGTCTTATCTCTGGTTTTAGATCCACCCTTAACAATTAACTCAGAACTAAAGGATTCCTACTTACAGGTACATCTAGCTGTGACGGAAGTTGCCTAACCAAGTTGCCTAGTGACAGGGCATACTTGCCAGAAATGGTGAGAGCAGAGATAGCTTGGAGAGATAAGGGTCAAAGGGATAAAAAGGCAGTTTTATTTTCAGAGAGGGGCAACTTGATGGAGAAAAGAGAATGGAAGAACTAGATGGGTAAGAACTGGAGGGGAACGAACTGAGATGGGGAAGAGCTAGATTGAAGGGCTAGAAGAGAGTACTAGAGGAATGAGATGGGAAATGAGGAAGAGCCAGATGGGGAAGAACAAGATGAGGAAGAGCCAGATGGGGAAGAACAAGGTGAGGAAGAAGGAGATGGAAGAGGAGCTAAGATGGGAAAGAACTAGATGGATGAGAACCTAGATGGGGCAGAACTAAGATGAGAGAATTAAGATAGAACTTAGAGGGGACAGCAGATAAATGTAGAGAGAAATGAGAGGCAAGAAAGGAGCTAGGTATGAGAGCACAATTGAAGCTGTGTAGACAGAATCTTATCTCAGAGGAATAAAGTAGACGGACTAAAAAGCTGGGTATACTTAGATTCTTTTCCCCAAAATAATTTGCGCTGTTCGTAGCTTCTCTTCTGGGCCCCTGGGAAGAAGATTACTAAGGCTGGTCCTTAATTCTTGAGACCTTTCCCCTCCAACTCTCTTTTTGGTCATGGTGTTTCATCACAGCAATGGAAACCCTAACTAAGACAGTAACCAAATGACAATTTGATCTCTGTAGTCAACATAATCCTATATTCTATGGTTATATCACAATTCATGCAGAAATGAACTTCCTACTCTCCAACAAAGAGCTTCTGTTTAGACAGTACTGAAAAAAAGACACTATTTTTTAAACAAACACTGACTCTCCAGGATTATTATTTTTTTTTTTGGTGATATCTCCCAGGAGAGCCTTTGGATCAGTTTAGGGAACAGCCTCATCTAATCAGATGGCTTCTCTCCAATTTTAACAACCTTTGCAACAGTTGAAGTTTTTGAAATGATATTGATCTCACTCTACCTCATTTTCTTTGATTCTTTGCTTTCCTCTGTACAGATGATTTACAGGGGATTGAGCAACTTGACTTTGTATCTCATGTCCTTTTGCCAATGTTCAACAGACCCATGAACTTCAAATAGAAGTTGACTGGGTATCTGTGACTTCGGATAGGATGTAGCAGATTGACTTAGATCATTGATTTTTCTGAGGAGGGATATGTGTGAAAGTGTGTGTGTGTGTGTGTGTGTGTGTGTGTGTGTGTGTGTGTGTGTGTAGGTCAGAGATCAATCTTGAGTGTTCCTCAGGCACTTTATTTCTTGAGACAGGATCTCTCACTAGCCTGGAATTCTCCAAGTAGGCTAAATTGGATGATTAGCAAGTCCCAGAGATCTGCCTGTCTCCTTCCTACACTGAGAGTATAAGTATCCACTGGCATACCTTGCTTTTTTCACATGGGTTCTGGGCGTCAGAGTTCATGTCCACAAGCACTACACTAATCAAACTATCTCCCAGTTTTAGATTACTGTTTCTGTAACAATTATATAAAAGCCAGACCAATCTTATCAGAAACTACACAAGCAAACAGATAACAGAGTAAGCTCTTCAGCATATACGAGGAATTTAGTCAATGTAGGCCTCCCACTAAGCAACAATAAATTATAAACTGAAGACAAAATAAAATACTTTTTGGAAAAACAAACACATCTGAGAGAATTTGGCACATAGTAAATACTGACCATATTACTTTAGCCCTAGACAACCACAAAATAAGTATGGAAATAAAAAAATGCAGTTAAAAAACCCATGGTGAACATAAAATGAAATACTAAAATATGCCATTAGTCAAAAAGAAGGTAAGAATAGAGAAAAAAGTTATGGGAAGGGAAAAACACACACAGCAGGTCTTCCAACCACTTCAATGATTATGCTAACGTAGTTATTCAAGTACTCGAATCATAAGATTGATTCATAGATTTAATTTTAGGGAGGCATGATATTAATATATGCTATCAAGCAGCAAAAAGACTAAATAAATGAAAATTTAAAAACCCTACTTTAAATTTAAAGATTCACAGATGAGGGCTAAAAAACTAGGGAAAGACATTTCAGATAAACAGTCATCACAGAAAACCTGAGAGCCTCTGTGAATTTATGGAAAGTGAATTTTGGGGCCAAAGTTACTGGCAGAGATAATATAATTGTATAGGAGTTAATTCATTTAAAAACATTAGAAACATAACTGTGCTTAGGCTTGACACTATAGCTCCACAATTCATGAATGAAGTAAAGTGGAAAAAACCCTAAAGGGACAATAAACAAATCTGTACTTAAAATTTTTTTATTTCCCTGTAATTGATAAAACCAATGGATAAAAGCATCAGTAAGGGGATTGGAGGTTTGAACAAAACATCGAAGTAATTGGCCTACGTGGCCTTTTATTAAACACACTAGGTAAAAAAAAAAAAAAAATCCCCCAAACAAATGAGAATTCTTTTATGGATGTAATGGAATTAACCTTTCTGCTGCTGTGATAAAGTATTATGACCAAAATCAACTTAGGGGAGAAAGGATTTATTTTAGGTCACATTTCCAGATCACAGCCATCATAGCAGAGAAGCCAAGGCAGCAGAAATGTGAAACAGCTGTCACATCACATCTCTAGTCAAGAGCAGAGAGGAGTGAATGAATGCATACATTAACCCTGTGGCACATTGATACAGTCCAGGACCCCCTGCTCAGGGAATAATGCCTCCCACCATGGGCGGGGTCTTCCCACATCAATTACCATTACTAATCGAGACAATTCCCCCCCCCCCCATATGTCTACAGGTCAGTCCCATTTACAATCCTTCACTGGTGATTTGCTCTTCTCAGATGATTCAGGTTGACAATTATAATGACCCTCTAATGAACTATAAACAAATATCAACAAATTAAAATATTTAAAAGTACACTTTGTTTTTTGAGATAGAGTTTCTCTGTGTAGCCCTGGCTGTCCTAGAACTCAATCTGTAGGTCAGGCTGGCCTCTAACTCATAGAGATCCACCTGCCTCTGCCTCCTGAGTGCTGGAATTAAAGGCATGTGCTTAGATCAAAAAAGGAGTAAGACTAAATTTAATAAAAGAATCTGTCTGGAAAATTCTCAAGTAATTGAAATATAACCATATGTTCCTAATAATCTACATTTTAAAACATATTTAAAAAATATTTTCATGTGATAAAATAAAGTCCAAACTATCAAATTTGTGACATGAACATAAAATAGTTTACACAGAAATGTTTACGATTTTACATACTACCATTAAAAATTCTGAAATTAATGACCAGAGTTCCCACTATATAAAACTAGCACAAATTAAGCAATGTGTAAATAGATAAAAGGATTCATTAAACAATTTTTTATCATGGAGACCACTATTTCAAAACTAATGTGTCCTATTCTAATCACAAAATCACTCACTGGGTATTGCAAACACAGGCTTTTGGTATCATAAACATGTTACATAAATCAGCTGTTGGTAATCTGGAGGTTGCTGGTAACTGTCCTATCCAAATATCACTGCCTGGTTGGTAACACAGTTTAGTCTGTGCACTACAATTCATGAGCTGGGTGTAATACACCTAGGTTGACTATAAAGATCCCCAATTCCACTTTGCATCACCTCTCCCGTGTGTTCCTGCCACATGATGCCGAACTTCAACTTCTCTCTGTGACCCCTTCAGTTCTGAGTTTCTACAGAAACTGGGGCTTCACCTTCAATGGACTCTCCTTGCCTCTCACAGAGCCACGCCTCAGCTACTCTCTATGACTTCTCCCATGCCTTCACACCATTACCACTCAGGAAACCCTTACACATTTACCACGTTGAGTGGCAAGCACCAGGCAGATCCTGAGGAAACAATTCTCAGATCTTTCCTCAATGATACTGGTATCCTCTTAATCACAACTGATTTTCATCGCCAACAGATCCTTCATTCCAGATTCTGAGCAGTCCTGATAGTCTTTAAGGGGCTCTCAAACTTTTCTCTAAAACTTCACAAAGTGGCCTCCACTATTCTCACTGCTCTTAGCATTGCCTTTCAGGTTCCCATAACAGCCCATAAAAAAATTCAATGCATTTTCTAGCTCAAAGTTCTAAACTCTTCCCACAATCCTCCCCAAAACAACATGGTCTATTCTGTCACAGCAATAGCCCATGAACCTGGTATGAATTTCTACCCACTGTGGTAAACACCATAACCAAAAGAATCTTGGGGAGGAAAGGGTTTATTTCATCTTGTAATTCTCAGGTCACTCCATCACTGAGGGCAAGACAAAGCAGGAACTCAAAGCAGGAACCTGAAGGCAGTAACTCAAGAAGCCATGGAGGAATGCTGCTTGATAGCTTGCTCCTCATATCTTGCTCAACCCTTTTTCTTACATAAACCCAAGACCACCTTCCCAGGCATAGCACTGTTTTCTGGTAGCTGAGTCCTCCCACCTTAATCATTAAATCAAGAAAATGCCATAGAGTTAGTGTTGACTTTTTGCCAACCTATGCAGATCTGTGTCTGTGATACCTGGGATCTGAAGACCTGAATGAAGGGGCTGACTAGAGTCTAATGCTGCAGACAACTTTACTTCAGTTTCAGTGTACTTTTATACATGAATGTAACAAAGAAAGCAATGATCCAAGGAAGGTTGTTTGAATTCAGAGAATCATTTAAATAAACGCCAGTAAGCACATATTAAATATTAACAGAGCAGCTCTTTCCCAGAACTTTTTCAGAACAGACCAATTTAAACACAATTGCCTGCCACATACTGTAGACTATATCAGGGAAAGCACAAAAGCAAGGCAGAGGGTCATGTCCAGATTCAGGTACACTGAGGACAGCACTCTGCACATCCTCTTTCCACATCGGGTTCTATAGCTGCTCTGACATGCAACAAGAGTAAACATATCTTATAAATTGAGTGTAAATGTTTGCCACATTTGTCCCAGGAGGCATGAAATCACATCCAGGAACAATCTGGGGAACAAAATGCACCTGAGGTAAAGGGCCCTTTGCCTTCTCTCCTGGTGCCTTTCTCACAGTTCTCCACGATTAATATTCCTTCTTCCCAGATGCATCTAGGTTTGTGTCAAGCTGACAAAAACCAACCAGCACAGGGTTTTATACAAAGGAATCAGTCATCAAAACAAATGGGAGAGAATATTTGCCAGCTCTTCATCTGTTGTAAGGCTAATATCCTTGATGTATAAAGAACTAAAAGTACAGCCAACCTAAAATAATCCAATCAAATAAGCAAAGAATCTGCACAGCCATTTCCCAAGAGAAGAAATACAAGTGTCCAATAAATATATTAAAAAATCAACTCTTGTATTATGGGAAATAAAAATCAAAGCTATAATGAGAATCTATTTCATTCTAGTTGGAATAGCTATTATTAAATTTTTTAAGTTGCTGATGAAAATGTAGAGAAAAAAAAACAATGTTTATACAGTATTGGTGGGAATGTATATTAATACAGCTACTCTGAAAAGCAATATAGAAATTCCCCCAAAACCAAAAATATCCCTATCATAGGATCCACTTATTCTGATTTTATGTGTATGTCTAAAATAAGTGAGTCAACATTAAAAAAATGCATGCATATTCATGTTTATTGTGGTACTATTCACAATACATAAGATATAGTATCAGCCTAGAAACCCATCATAAATGAAGGTATAAAGCAAAAATATCTACACACAATGAAGGATCATTAACCTGTAATGAAGAAGGAATCCTATCATCTGAAGAAAAATACATGGAATTGGAGTGCATCTTGCTGAGCAAAACAAGCCAGACACAAAGTCAAGAAGTGCGTGTTTTCTCTTATGTGTAGAAAGACACAAAACAAAATATCTGAAAGTAGAAGGACATAAAGGACAATGAAGGGTCCTGAGGGAGGATGGTGGGAATGGACAGGAAAGAGGATGGGTGCTCTTTGTGCACAGTATACACATGTACTGAAATGTCACAGTGAAACTCATTAATGCATACAATTAATGTGTGTTAAAATGATGACAATATAGCGAAAATTTGTAGAGAAGGAGCTGGTTCAAAGGCTCTTTTTATGATCACTAATCCCATTCATAAAAGCTTCACATTCATATTCATCCGTGTCTGCCTCCATGGTCAATGATTTCTTCATCAACGATGAATACGTAGCATTAAAGACAAAATTACTTTAATCTACTGGAAGAGAAAACATCCATAGCTAAAAGTTTCAGTGTTAAGCCTCTTCCTGTGGGAGGAGCTTCCACTTCACTGAGGGATCAAGTTCATCTTCAAAACCATCCAGCTCCTGCTCCTTGGAGAGCTCCAGGAAGACCTGGAGAAAGAGAGAGAGAGAGAGAGAGAGAGAGAGAGAGAGAGAGAGAGAGAGAGAGAGAGAGAGAGAGAGAGAGAGAAACTAAGATCGTATTGCTTCTTATAACACTGAATTCAAAGACCATGCATTTAATCTTTGTAAACAAAAGCCACTGAAATTGACCCACCTGCTCCAGGGTGGACTGTGAGAGGCTGTACTCCTCCAGGTCAAAGCTCTGTTTAACTGTATAAGGATGGTCATATGTCAGGACTCTTGTATGTTAAGTCTTATATGTTTACTAAATCATCACAAGGCAAAAATAGCAGCAAATTGCAGGGAACCATTAAACAAAGTGACAGACATTCTTCTTCTGAGCACGTTACACAACTGAAATATGCACAACGTTTGCTTAGATTTGGAGGGGAAAGAGCCAGCGCTACATTTGCAGGCTGTGCAGGTTTTAAAATCTGCATCATGGGACACTATGAAGCTGTGTTAACTGTGCCTGTGTAAAACACCTGATGGTCTAATAAAGAACTGAATGGCCAATAGTAAGGCAGGAGAAGGGATAGGCGGGGCTGGCAGGCAAAGAGAAGATATAAAGGAGAAGAAATCTAGGAGCAAGAGAAGGAGGAGGACTCTAGGGGGCAGCCACCTAGCTACACAGCAAGCCACAGAGTAAAAGTAAGCTTTACAGAAGTAAGAGAATGGGAAAAGCCCAGAGGCAAAAGACAGATGTTCTAAGTTAAGAAAAGCTGGCTAGCATCAAGCCAAGCCAAGGCCAGGTATTTATAGTTGGTATGCCAGCCTATATTGACTACCCAAGGGAGGCCTTACCCTCTATGAAGAGGGGATGAGGGTAGGATGGAGATAGTTGAGGAGAGCAGGAGAAGGGGAGGGAGGCAGAACAGGGGTCAGCATGTAAAAGGAAAGAAAAAAAATTCTTAAATAAAAAAAAGAAGCAGCCTTGGTATGTGATTTATTTGGGAGCTGGGTGGCAGCCCCCCTAAAAGAGCAAAAACAAACAACAACATTCTTCCCGTAATGTGGACCATTGATTCAGTAGACTTGGCACAGAAGTAGGTTGTAGGGGAAGATATTTTGGGAAAAAAGAAAAGGAAGGCACAGAGATAACCTCAAAGGTTATCTAACAAGTGACTACAGCATTGAAAACTCTCTATTTAACTAATTTATACAGAAAGACAGTTCAAGTCATGATAAATGGTATACTAGTTTTTAGTGGAAAGATGCCACCAAAAAATCCCAGAAGAATCATGGCAGTAGTGTTAATCTTAGGAGTACAAGAAGGATCACATACCCAGAAAGTTTAGGTGCTGAATCTAGACGATCTAGAAAGAAGGTACATCCAAGACAGCTTTGGATGTAGCCAGCAGAAACCAGAAGATATCTATGGGACAGGAGATGGCTAGCTTTTCCTTAGTAGGGTGGGTGACAGGCAAGAGGAGATGTCACTGAGCCTTACAAACAAAGGGCTCCTGGGATAAGTCAGGCAAGCAGACAAGGAAAACCAAAAGGTGAACAACAGAAAACTCTGCTAGAGGGATGCATACAGTGTGTTCGAATTTACACTAAAGCCCAACAATGGATACTGGATTGTTCACACTTATATGGGAATTTATAGATCATTACTGGCCTGAGCCAATAAAATAAAATTTATTTTGAAATTATACACTTTTAATATGATCTATGAAGTGAAATAGATTTTATGTCTAAAATAATGTAACCTTCAAAGTGTAGTGAGTTTTGTCTTATGTGTAAAGTAAAAGAAATAAAATAAAAATACTAAACAAAAGTAAAAGCAACAATCCTTGTCATGCACACACCCATACAGAACAACCTTACCTCCTTAGTTTTCTGCTTCTCTATTTTAAAATGAACTTTGAATGTTTACATTTAGCACAGAATGCTCTAATTCAATTTCTCACCACTGTGGGTTCTTTTAAGTTCTGGAATTATTTGCTCTCGGGGTTTCATCTCTAACTAGCTTCTTACCCGTCTCTAACTTGAAGAAGGCTTGGGATAAAGGTTGCACATCATCCCTGGGCAGTTTGTAGACCATCAGAGAAGAGTACCTGGGAAGACAGGAGGGCGAGGTTGGTCTCTAAGCACGTAGATCAACATGTATGGCATTCACTGTTTCTCTTCATAAACTCTTTGGCACGATTGAATCTCTGAGAGTGAGCCCACTGAGGCAGGCCAGTCGACAAGAAGGAAGGTAGAGAAACAAGGTTGAGAGCTGGTTCAATATCTTGGACTCCTTGGAAGGACACGTGTAGGGCCAGTCGAAGCAACGTTTAGAGACGAATCTTTCCCACCCAGTCTCAACACTGGGAACTCAGGCTCCTTCTATCACCTTACAGCTTTCTAGAATTTCCAAACTGGGTAGGAATCCAGGCCTCTGTAGTACAGAGCCCACCTTCAGGCACCCCTCCTTCAACTCTCAATGCTGTTCTCAAGTAAAAGCGTTTCTGAAAGCAAAGTGAAAGTCCTCAGGAAATGAAATCAAGTTTTATTCAGAGGGGCCCAGAGTTCATCAAGTGCTGCTCAGGTATGTATTTAGCTACCTGCTGTCGACACATAATCAGAAGAGATTGATTTTATTTCAAAGGAATTTTGAAATCGTTTTCTTTCATTTACAGAGCATTGTACTTCACCTACACTGTTTGTTTATTATGTCTGTGTGAGATAGTTTATATAGAATTAGGGCTCTTACAAACCTGTAATAAAAACAGGAGTTGCACCCTTGTTTTGTCATTAACCACCCCTGTCATTGTGACCTCACTTGTGTCTGTATGAAGCTTCTATTGCTTCCATTAGTGAAGAGACTAATGCAATACAGTCAGTGCATTCCTATAAACACTGAGTCTTTACCCAAGTATTCATCCAGCAGATTTTCTTTGCCAAATTTGTTCTGTAGTTGTTGGATTGATCCAATGTATCTGGAGCAGCAGCAGGAATTACAAAGGCACAAGGCAAATGTGGGAAGGGTACCTGTGAGCATGCTCAGATTGCTACTCCATCATAGACAGACATCCAGAGTCCCTCACTGTTAAGCAGGGAAGTAGCAATTCCAACTCTTACCCATGAATGTTGGTTTGCTTAAAACAGTACTTACTTTTAAACATCAGGATGACAATTAGATAACCCAAGACCAGGACAGGACCTGGCACATAGTAGGGTCATACACATGTGACCTCAGATTCACAATCAGCTCTTTGTTCTCTATTACATTTCTAGTGGTACCCACAATTCAGTGATCTCTTTGTGTTTTCTTACAGTATAAACGTGACCCACAGTGTATACCACGCCTCAGGGAAAGTGGGTATACTTTGCTGTATCAAAAACAGGAAGTGTGGACTGGGGAGATGACTGCCAAGTAAGCATGAGGACCTAAGTTCATAAGTCAGAACTCAGAAAAACTGGACGTGGCTAAGTGTATCTGTAATCTCAGCACTGGTCAGAGGTAGGGGAGAGCTGGGCAGAAATAGGCTGATCTCTAGAGCCTGCTGGCAAGCCACTGAAGCCAAATGCTGAGCTCAGGCTCAGTGAAAGACACTGTTTCAGATGATAAGATAGTGATAGTGGAAGGCAAGGGACACTGACTTCTGGCTTACACACACACACACACACACACACACACACACACACACACACACACGCCCAGAAACTGTGTTTACCTTTCCTGCCGAGCAGCCTGGGGGAAAAGCCTCATGATCTCCGTGTTGATGGGCTCCACCTGCACAAGGGTCTTCACCTTCATCTCCAGCAGGTAATCTTTGCCAAATTTGCTCTTTAGGTGTTGGATGGATCCAATACACCTGGAGCAGGAACAGGACTTACAAAGGCACAAGACAGACAGGTGTCGGAAGAGTACCTGCGAATATGCTCAGGCTTCCACTTGGTCACTACACCCCAAACCAGAGTCCCACCATTGTTGAATAGGGAAGTGACAGATCTCCAACTCTTTCCCAGAAATGCCGAGTTACTTAGAAGCAAACTTGTTGCCTCTGCTCATCACAGAGTGGGTAGGTGTGGGATGAAAGCAGGCACCCACCTCAGCCTTCCAGACACCATGATGGCCACGCGGTCACACACAGCCTCCGCCTCTGCCATGTAATGTGTGGTCAGCAGGGCGCCTCTCTCTGTGTTTGTAAAGGTGGCCCGGATGACCTTCCTATATTGTCAAGAGAAGAAGTGTGATGAATGGAAATCCTCCGACTCTTCTGGGTATCGCAGAGAGGAAATTCCACAAGGCAGAGCTGAGAAACAACAGTGCAGACTAGGAAAGATGGAGTCACAGAGGAAGAGGACTGTCGAGGCAGTTCCCAAGGAAACACTGGCGATGTGTCAGAGGCTGCCATGAGAAAACACTTTGAAGGACACTTGAAAGAGAGCGTTCCGAGTAGAAAGGAACTGTTGATGAGGCAGACAGGGAGGACAGACAGAGATAAGCGGTGCCCTCCTGGGAACTTTCTGGGTTGAGGAGCTAGGCAAAAAGCGTGCATGGTGACAGCAAGTGGACACCCAGACCTCGTGAGCTGTGTGACAAACCAGATCTTCCAGCCAGGATCGGAGTCGCTGACTGTACTAACAGGAGCTGCTTTACAGCCACAAGCTCAATCAAATGGGTTAAAACTGGACAAGGATTGAATTTGACAAAGCTTATTTCCCCTCCAGTGAACAGGATTGTAAACCATCAAGAAGTGTTTGCGTGTTTTCTCCCAAAATACTGGTTTTTAAGGACCTGGATGGTGCCGGCCACAGTTTGTTTGTCTAACAATATTGATAAAATTCTTGAACTCTCCATCAGCCATGGTTGAGCCTCGATGGTGGCAGCGTCTTACCACATTTGCTGCTGCCCCTCAGGGTCCATCCCGGTCGACGGCTCATCCAGAAGCACCACAGACGGGTTCCCCAGGATGCTCAGCATGAAACACAGCTGCAACAAGAGGAACAGCTCGTCTGGCACCAGCCTGAAGTGTGTCCTGAGCAACAATGGAGCACCAGCCTGAAGTGTGCTCAGATGGAGCACCAGCCTGAAGTGTGTCCTGAGCAACAATGGAGCACCAACCTGAAGTGTGCTCAGAGTAACAGTGGAGCACCAGCCTGAAGTGTGCTCAGATGGAGCACCAGCCTGAAGTGTGCTCAGATGGAGCACTAGCCTGAAGTGTGCCCAAATGGAGCACCAGCCTGAAGTGTGCCCAGATGGAGCCCTCCGCATACCTTTCTCTTCACTCCCTCTGACAGTGTCTTCACGGGAGCCTTTATCTGCTCCTGTAGCTTGAGCGCATCTGCCAACCTGAAGAGAGACAGTGGAGCCTCACAGTCCATTCCACAATGAAGAGAGATGATGGGAGGATGGGGTGCTGAGCCCGTGCAAGATGGAGGAGCCGGGCCCAGGCAGGCAGTTCAGGAAACACACGCACGGAAACATTCAACAGGGGTAGGCTGATAAAGGTTGTGAGTCCCCCTACCAAAAGAGATGCATGAACCTCTTGTAAAACTATTAGAACAGTGTTCAAATATTTCTGCAATTTAGTTTATAGTTAAGTGTTAAGTACACTCAGTCATTTACCACTGAATACTAACCATTTTCTCTCCATGCTTAAAATGAAAGTGAAGAAAACTTTGGGAGTTTCCTCTACCCCACCTAGGTAGGCAATTGAGTCTCCTACCCTAGATGTCTGTGGAAGTGGCTACCTCCAGCCTTCTCCCCATCACCCGGGCGCAGAAGCAAACAGGTGCAGACCCCTGTGTACCGTGCAATGGCCACTGCAGCATCACCTTTGCTCATCCCCTTCACTGCGGCAAATATCTCCAGGTGTTCCCTCACCGTTAGGCTGGGCCACAGAGCGTTTTCCTGAGGACAGTACCCCAGGAACCCCAGGGTGTCCCCTGTGCTGTTCCCTTTCAGCAGCACCTATAGATAACAGGTCACTGTCAGAGATCTCACACTGTGCTGTGACCACATTCAGTGATAATCCCACAAAGGAGAAAGCCTTCATTCAGAGAATGGATACATGAACTCAAGTGTATACAAAGGTGTCACATCATCTTATGTCAGAGGATGATCCACAGGGGAATGCAAAAACCTCAGCCAGGAGCTGAGAAATGACTCAGTCTGGATAGCACTTGCTGCAAAGCACAAGGAACCAAATCCAATCCCCAACATCAACATTACGGGTGCAGCAGCAGGACATGCCTGTAATCCCAAAGCTAGATAGACAGTGACAGAAAGATGCCTGGGACATGATGACCAGCCAGGCTTTGCAAATCAGTAAACCCAGGTTCATAGGAAGACAGTCTCAGAAAAAAAAAGTTGTTTAGGAAGACATCCAACATCAACCTCTGGGCTCCATATACATGCTCACACATGCTCACACATGAACATGTACACACAGACACAGACACAAAAACCCAATGAGCTATCACTTCATATCCGTTAGAAAGGCTACTATCAAAAAGAGGAAAGTTAAAGGATGAGGAGGTGGAGAAACGGAACTCTGGTGCAAGGTCGGTGCAAATGCATGTTAGTATAGTCAGTTATGGGAAATAGTGCAATGTCTCCTCAAAAACTTAGGTATGATCCTCAACATGAGGTAGGATCGGGAAAGCCTACTTCCTGGTATGTTTCCAAAGTGATTGAAAGCTTTCCCCCCACCCTTTTTTCTTTTCTTTTCCCCCCCAAAATGACATTTTCAGTCCTGTGTTCTTTGTTGCACTCTTTGCAATAGAGAAGATATGAAATCAACCAAATATCCGTTAAGGGGTTAATGGATTTTCAAATATGTTGATAACAGACACAACGTAATACTTTCAGCCTTTAAAATGTGAGGGTTTCCTTTTGTCTGTGACAACATGGATGAGCCTAGAAAATATGCTCTGCTTTGCTTTCTATTGCTGTGATAAAACACTGGTCCAAAGAACTTGATGAGGAAAGGGTTTGTTGGGCTTGCACTTCCAATCACAGTCCATGCTTGAGGGAAGTCAAGGCAGGAACTCAATACAGGACGTTGGAAGCAGGAACAGAAGCAGAAACTGTGGAGGAACGCTGCTTAGTGGCTTACTTCCCCTGGCTTGCTCATTTACCCTTCTTATACAGTCTAGGCCCACCTGCCCAAAGGTGGTACTGCTGGCAGTGGTATGTACCCTTCTACATCAATGAGCAATCAAGAAAATGTCCCCACAGACACGCCCACAGTGCAATCTGATGGTGGCAATTCCTCAGTGGAGATTCCCTCTTCCCAAGTATGTCTAGGTCTGTGTCAAGTTGACAAAAACTAACCATGATAATGGGGGTGTGTGAAATAAGACAGGCAACAGATGCTGCCTGACCTGATTAATATGCACATGCAGTTGGAGTAAGTTGAACTTGCAACAGTAAAAAGTAGAATGATGGGCACCAGAGGTTGGAAGAAGGGACATAAAAGGAAGGGGAGAGATGGATCTAAATCAGCTGTTTCATTTAGACAGGCAGAGTGAGCCCTAGGGATTTATTGCACGGAATGACGATGATTACAAGCACATACGAGAAAAGTGATAAGTATTGTGAAATGGCTGATTTGTTAATTAGACTGATTTACTCATTCCATGTTGTAAGCATGTCAAAACACCATATCATATCTCATGAAGATGTCCAGTTGTAATGTCAGTTAAAAGTTTTTTAAAGATCAATTAATATTTTTTAAACTCAGTGTGTATGTATGTCTGTGTGAGTGTGTGTGAGTGTGGGCACATGCATGATACCTCAAGTGTCATCCCTCACCCTCTTCCTCACACAAGATTAGGGTCTCTTGTTCGCCACTGTGCACCCCAGGCTAGCTGGCCTGTGAGCTTCCTAGTGTTCTCCTTTCTGCCTTCCATCTTGCAGTATGAACACTGGGATTGTGCTCTACAGCACCCAGCTTTAGGTGTGTCCACACGCTCAGGTCCACACACGTGTGGCAAGTGCTTTACCCACTGAGCCATCTCTCCAGCCCTAATTATTTTTACTTATTTGTGTGCATGTGTGTTTGTATGTGTAGGGGTGTGTGTGTATGTGTGTGTGTGTGTGTGTGTGTGAGAGAGAGAGAGAGAGAGAGAGAGAGAGAGAGAGAGAGAGAGAGAGAGTGCTTTGGGTAGGCAGAGGACAATCTAGAGTATCATTCCTCAATCACTGTCCACATTTTCTTTCTGTTTGTGTTATATGTGCTTATGTCTAACATATGTATGTTTTCATGTGGGTGTGTGCATGCGCCAGTCAGTGTTGGGTGGCTCCCTCAGTTGTTCTCCAACTGTTTTTAAGATAAGATCTGAACCTTGGTTCATTGAGTCAGCTAGGCTGGTGGGCCAGTAAGCTCTAGGGGCCCCACCTGTCTCTACCTTCTCAGTGATGGGATTATTGATGCTTACTGCCATGCTCAGGTCCTTATGTGAGTACTGGGGATCTGAACCCAGGTCCTCATATTTGTATAGCAAGTTCTTTACTAACTGAACTATCACCTCAGATCCTACTTTGGTTTTTGGGTTTCTGGAACTTACCAAGTAGACAAGGCAGGAATGTGCCAGTCTTTCTCCCTAGCTAATTGTGTTTTAAAAAGAAAAAGAAAAATGAACCGTACCAGACTTATTGTATCTTGACATTATGGCTGAGCTTTTACATTATAATAAAGTACCTTAATTTAATTATCTAACATGGCAACTATATTTTTTTTATATTGTAATGTCTTAAGCTTTATTGTGATAATTATCAGAGGAAACTTTTTTCAAAATTTGTACTGTGCTTAAATATGTCAAAAATAAACCACTCAGGGCAAGACTCTATGTCACAGGCCACAAGAATATGAAATAGAGGTCCAGCTGTATATAATAAGCTATACCTTGATCAATCAAGGAGTCCTTCAAGAGGGAAACCATTTATCAAGGAATATTTGGTGTTATTCAGCTTTTACTATATATCAGCTGTCTTCTTGCCTCATGTCTTGTGCACTCATATACTACTAGGCCTTATGGCAGACAGAATAAGCTTCTGAGACCTACTGCTGATCTACTAGGTAACACCCCTACAGCACCTAGGAGACAGGCAGACTGTAGATACATAGCTTTGTTTCTTGTGCAAAAGAAGCTCAGACCATCCCTTGCCTTCAGGCCTAGTAGCATTGCAGAGCTATTCACTCAGGATAATAGGGCTTTTTGCATAACCAGGTGCAGTAAAGACTGGAGCAGAATTCCTAGGACAAGCAGAGTTGTGTGGCCAGAGAGGAAGGAACAGGGCAGATCTTTTGTAGAGTGTGGCTCAGGCCAAGGAGCAAATAAAAGTTTTTCGTAGATTGTGGGTGAATCAGGTCAAGAGAGGAGGAGGAGGAGGAAAGATGGAGGATGAAAGAACTGAAGACGAAGATGTGATCAAAAGCATAGGAGCTTACTATGAGGACAGAAAAAGAAGGGACAGAGAGGAACTGAGTGTCAGGACGAAACTGAAGCTGTGTAGATAGAAGTTTGTTATAGAGAAATAAAGTAAATGGATGAAAAGAGGTTCTTCTCCCTCAGATAACCCCATGCCAGACATAGCATCTTCCCCAGGACCCTGGGAAGGATATTCTAAGGGCAGACCCTTGGGAAAATTCTGATAACCCTAGATGTTTGAACTGACACTGGCTAAGTTCTGTTGAACTGAGTTTCCTTCTTGCCTCATGCAGATCATTACCCTGCCAACTGTGGCATTTGTTTTTGCATTCCTTCTATGTCCCAGGTCCTCTTTTGTTCAGAGAATGATCTTGTCTCTCTTCCCTGTGATCACCTCTCTTGACTAATTCAGAACTTCCTTTGCCTGGCTGTTTTGCTTCTGAGACAAGTGATGAGCTGGCAAACAATTCAGTTTTACACTCATGCTTCTCAACTTTCTGCTGCTCTAGAAAGCACCTTATTGAATTTGCACTTGGAAAAACTTTAGTCCAATTGTATACATTCCAAGGTTTATGAATTGGTAATAGCACTTCATGAAGACAAGTAAATAAGAACTTTTGTTTTAAACATTTCTATTCAAGATTGAGCAGTAGCATGCTGAAATGCTAATGTTCATTTAAAATGATAATGAATGGATTATGTGGTCCAACAAACAGAATCCATCAAGATTTTCATAATGATTACTATTCTGAGGATGAATAGTTAGATTCTTTCTTAGTAGACTCATAGGTAAAAAATAGTTTCAAAGCATTCCCAGATGGCTTCTACGCATTTATGTTTATACTCAGAGATCAGTGCTGCTCTCAACCTTGGTCAAAGAAGGCTCTTTTTGCAGTGGGATGAGATTCATAATTGGTGTTGACACTAAGTGATTCTTTAGTGCTCAGAACTGAATGGAATACCTATGTCACCTCCTCCAAGGCTCCAGAAACATTGAAGAAGAGGCAAAAAGAATATGAGTCATATGGTAGGATGGAGTCTGTGAACTCCTGGATATGACGTGGGCTTTGCACTCATAAACTCATGGCAGCTGTAGTTACCTACACAAGACCTGTATACTATTGGACCTGTCAACATTTCCTCATGGATGAAGGAGACACTCAGGAGGCCTATCCCTTCCTGAGAGATTATTGGCAGTTAATAGCAGCCAGTGGAGTAGCTACTGGTAAGCTGTTCATACTCTAGTAAATATACCCTAGCCCATGCTGATGCAAGCAACTCTAATGAAATTTAACATGTCACAAAGAGAAATGAAGCAGGAGGGGGACTTTAGAGGAATAGAAATGGTCTTGGTGTGAGAGGGAAGGGAATGGGAAAGGTCAATGGGTGCTGAATATAATAAAAATGAATTACACACACACACACACACACACACACACACAATTATCAAAGAATAAAAAAAAATCCCCACTGAATACTAGTATCTGTGCCACTTAAAGTAAGAACTTGTTTGTAATTCAATGTAATATTTTAAAAACTTTGAGTAATAACATTTTTCAAGTTGTCATCTGGATACTGTTATATAAAACACTACATCTCATCTACCTACCTGTCCAGCACTTGGCTTTGTTTCTCCAGTTATCATCTTAATGGATGTGCTTTTACCAGCTCCATTGTGTCCCAATAATCCTACAATCTCACCTGAGAAAAAGAAGATACATTAGTAGTGGTGATGACTATTGCAAATCTCACTGTGTGATAAGTGCTATGGAATGTGTCTTGTAGAGGACCTAAGCTTGGGTCTTAGTACCCACAGCAGACATCTTATCACCTCTTACAACTCCAGCTCCAGAGAATCTGATTCTCAATCTCGATCTGGCAGCATATGCTCTCACAAGTGCACATACCCACACATAGACACACAATATACACATAATTAAAAACAAAATAAATCTTTTGAAAGATCATGCTCAGGCATAATAAAGACTACATGTTAAAAAACCCTTAGTAAACATCATATTTCATGGAGAAAACTAAAAACCTGGTTCTAATATCAGGAAAAGGATTGGGTGTCCACTTTTACTCCTTTTATTCCACATACTACAAAAATTTCAACCATAGCAATTATATAAGAAATAAAAAGCCTATGGGCAGAAAGTCAGCAATCAAATCATCCCTGTCAGCCAATAATATGATTCTATACATAGAAAAATCTCTAAAAATTTCACAGGAAGATTAGAGTAACAAGATAGGAAATCAGCATACAAAATGGCTAGCTTATCTTCTCACTTTAAATTGAATTATTTTATTTTATTTGTATAGGTGTTTGGTCTGCATTTATACCTGCGCATCACATGAGTGCCAGGTGACTGCAGAGGTCAGAAAAGGGGGTAAGATCCCTCAGAACTTGAATTACTGATGGTTGTGAGCCGCCATATGGGCACTAGTAACCAAATGCAGGTCCTCTGTAAGAGCAAGTGGTCTTAACCACTGAGTCATATCTCTAGCCTCCAGTGATTTTCTATACATCAATAATGAATGCACTGAGAAACCCAACCCACTCACAATTACACAAATTAAGATATGTAGCAATAAGCCTAACTAAATGGGTGAAAAAAATCTCTATAATGAAAAGTATAGAATGATGGAAAAAGAAATTGGAGACACTGAGAAATGAAACACAACCAAACAAAAGAATGAAGTGAAAGCTGAAGAGGAACAGTAGATACTGGATAGATGGTGGACAGAGAGTGGAGTGGAGTGGAGGGCCAGGCGGATTTTGGGTAGCTGGCTATAATAGTATACCACATTTTGCATGTATGGAATTGTCAGAGTGAATCCCATTAACTTGTACAATTAATATGTATTAATTAAAAAAAAAACTATATGATGCTGTGAGTGGGATAATGGCCTCAAAAGGAATAGAAACTCTTGGGTTTCAGCCACTTGACCAGAGCCACAGGAGGAGTGACTAAGTCATATTGTGTCCAATGGAGAAAGACAGAAGTAAGCAAATAGGCTCCTCTTATCCTGTGGTTAAGATATCAGGATGGATGCAGAGACTCACAGCCAAGCACTTGACCAAGCTCCTAGAGTTCAGCTGAAGAGAGGGAGGAGGGATTATAGGAGCAAGGGGGAGTCAAGATCCTGATGGGAAAAACCACAGAGACAGCTGACCCAAGCTAGTGGGAGCTCACAGACTCTGGACTGACAGCTGGGGAGCCTGAATGGGACTGGACTAGGCCCTCTGAATGTGGTGACAGTCGTGTTGACAGTCAATCTGTTTGTGGGGCCTCTGGCAATGGGACCAGGACCTATCCTGGGTACATGAACTGGCTTTTTAGAGCCCATTCCCTATTCCTTACTCAACCTTGATGCAGTGGGGAGGGGCTTAGTCCTGCCCCAACTTGGTATGCCAGCCGTGTTGACCACCCAAGGGAGGCCTTACCCCCTATGAGGAGTGAATGGGGGGTGAGATAGGGGGCCGGTAGGAGGGGAAAGGGAGGAGGGGAGGGAGGGGGAAGAGTGTAAAATGAAACAAAAAAAAAGATATCAGAATGGAATAGCAGAATATAGGTCAGTTCCCTGGTAAACAGTATTGATCACTAGGAGAGCAATAGCACTGACTGAATAGGAAGACCATATTTTAAAAGGTTCAACAATATTAACAACAACAAAATGTGATATTTTTTCATGTCATGTGACTGTGCCCTTATTCAAAGGAAAGTCGTTTTCACCAAAAAAGAAACAGTCAGGATCACTCCACTGTGAAAAAAAAGAAATAGCATAGTTTCTGAAGCATGCCGAAGAGACAGGGACTCTAACATTTGGAGGGTGCTTCTGAGCAGAACCTCTGTCCAACCTTTTCGAACACAGAAAGAGATGTTTCTTGTTGCGATCTTCTTCTTGCTCTTAAAAACAAAGCATTTCTTCTTTTCCCTGTACTCCTTGCGAAGACAGCTGGCGATGATGGCTGGCTTCTGCAAGCAAAAAGACATGCCAGTGAATGGTGGTTAAAGCATACATCTGCATGGAGCATCTGAAAACCAACTTAGCTTGACCTTGGTATTTCTACTCATTTCCAGCTAGCACAGCTATTATCTATGGAATCTCATTGATGTCCAATGAATAGATAGTTTGAATCCCTAGAACTGTGTTTGCATTGACATGGGAGCACAGCAAGAAAGAAATACTTTCCTTGTGTTTTAATAATATCATAAAATATTTTTGAAACACATCTGCAACTGTAAATTTTACCTAAAATCCACTAATCTCAAATTTAATAAGGTTTCAAAATAATATAATTTTATTATTGTTTTACATTTAAGGATGAATTTTTAGCCTTCAAAGAGACCTGATTTCTTGAGTTCACTGAAGGAAAAGATCTATTATAAAAAATAAAATAAAACAGAAACAAGTACAATAAAGCCTGTCATTTACCTTTGGTTTTAAAGCATTAATCATGTCCGTTATTGTACAGAACATCTTGAATATTACTCTGTGGATGGTGAGTGTTTGTATCAGTCTGGGAACAATCATTAGGGTAAAAAACTTATGGTCAATAGAATAGAGTCTCTCAACATTCCAGCTGGGCTAGGTCTTTTACTTGGCCAGGGGCCCACCCCTGGGAAAGTGGGCTCATCATCGTAAGCCCACATGCTAGAGAGAAAGGTGTAATAGTTACTTCCTTGATGAGATGTTGTACTGCCCTGACACCTTCAAGAACCCTCACCCCTAGTATAGGAGCACACAGAGTGAGCTGTGTAAAGGCCCCGAACCTGCCTACATAGTTTCTGAATTTTTCAGAAAACTGTAACTTCTCATTCTCTTCCTTCTATCTCTTTTCTAAGCATGTGTTCCTTAACACTTCAGGCTTTTCTTCCAACATTTGAGTTTCCTTGTTCTTTCTCTAAAGCCTCCCTCCCTGCAATATGGCTGCTCATCCACCATCTGTCGGATCTCCATGTCAGCTTAAAATGGCATGAGTTTTTTCCTTCCTTCTCCCCCCCCCGCCCCCCCCCCCCGGTTCTCCTTTTCCAGGCACCTGCTGTGGTGCTACAATTTGCCTGCCATGGGGGTTTTCTTTTAAAATATAATAAAATTGTCCTTAAGTTTCCATTTGAGCCCAGTCTTAAATTATTTTAGTAATGAGCCTTAGAACCTCCAAAGGGCATCCCAATTTCTACTCTATCACAATCACTCAGAAGGGAATGATGACAAGGTGATTTAGTAGTTAAATATACTTGCTAGTGTTTGAAAGTGCCCAAAAGGGTTACAGCTTTTACTGAAAGAAATAAAAGGTCCACTGGGACATCCTCTGGGTGTTTAATTATAGAACAATTAAGAAAGAAACTTGCATAGTGTCTGAGGGACTCAAAAAGCTTGGTAAAGGTACATTCTCCAGTGATGGGTGAATGAAAGGACATCAAAAGCAGTCACAGTGGTGGCTATTTCCAACAATAAAATTTTTAGCTGCAAATTTGACATCTGAACTCATATCTCATTTATATCACTAGACTTTCATCTTTCAAATAGATAAGATAGCTCTTGTAACCTAGTTTACACTCTATTATCAGAGCTCGTGGAACTGGATTGACAAAATCTAAGAATGGATGAAATAGTCAGATTGACTATCCCTGCACCTCACCTTTTCAACCAGGACCGAGTGCAGTAAGATTTTTACCCGAAATGCAAATTTATTGAAGAGTAAGGCTGCTGGTCCCTGAGCATGAGATCAAGTCAACGGCCACTCAATGATGCTTTATCACCATGCATTCAGGAAAAGTGCTCATTTCTTTTAAGAGGACATGTGACATAGTTGCAGGTGTTCCTTCTTTTAAAGCGGAACTCTTGAACACATGCCTTAACTGCAAACAGTCTCAGGACACTTCTGCTGTGAGCTGCTTTACAGGGTTTACCTCCTGGAAGTCCGCCGAAGTCAAAGCACTTGCTGTCCGTACTCTTTCTAGATGCACATCTTCATCTTCTCCTTCAGGTTCTTCTGGATTGTTAAATACATGACCACTTCTTGAAGAAATTCTACAGACAAAGCAATCCATTAGTAAGTGATCCTTGGGGTCCATGGGTGTATCAAGACCAATTCTGTTCTCTACATTTTATATCAGAGTAGACTGGATGAACAATAAATCTTTATACTATTCATCTCTTGTCAGCAAATCCATTTCCCTCCCACCTCAACAACTACTGGTCGAAGTGTCACCAAATAAAGCAGTTACTGCTTCTTGACTCTTGTCAGTTCTCTTTCTTATGGACATGTCATTTTTTTACCTCAATGGGCAGCTTCACATGCATAGTTTAGCAAACAAATTTCACATCACATCTTATGGAATAAGTACTCTGGGAATAAAATGAATACAAATCATGAACATTGTCAAGAGTGTTTTTAGAGCGATGGACCAGAATGCTCAGAATCGGTCTAGCTGTGTGAATAGGCACAGCCACTTCTTTGGGGTGTGTCAGAGGAACCCTTGCCTCTCCATTCCAGCTCACACTTTCATGACTAGATAATTACTTTGGGCTCTCTTCTCTTTCTCCCTTCCTCATTGTGGTCATAGGTGATAGATCAAAGGTTGACTCTACTATCCAACTTTCTGTAACAAAGATGGTGCTAATGTGGGAGTAGACTGGCCAGCCATTCTCATTTAGCTAGGACAGAAGGGCTTTGACACCTGGGATTCACAGGGGCAAACTGCGAAGTCCCAGCCAAGTGGAGACTCATTTTCTGGGTTTTTGTTTGGTTGTTTTTTGCCATTTGTCATTTTGTTTGTTTTGTTTTTTTAAGACAAAGATTCTCTGTGTAAACAGTTCTGGCTCTCCTGGAACTCACTTTGTAGACCAGATTGACCTCAAACTCACAGAAATCTGCTTGCCTCCCAAGTGCTGGGATTAAAAGCATGTAGCATTCCCGCTCATCATTTTTGTTATTTTTTGTTTTTGTTTGTTTCTACATTTGTTTATTTATTGTGTGTATGTGTGTGTGTGTGAGAGAGAGAGAGAAAGAGAGAGAGAGAGAGAGAGAGAGAGAGAGAGAGAGAGAGAGAGAGAGAGAGAAGGGGAGGAGGTGAAAAGGGAAAGAACAACTTGCAAGAGTTTGTTCTGTCCTACCACAACATAGGACTGGGGTTGACCTCAGACCCCCAGTGTTGGTGGCAGGTGCCTTTATCCATTCAGCCACTCCCTTCTCCCACACAAGTGGTGAACTCCAAAGGTAGAATCCAAAAAGGAATGAAGACTAAAAAGGACTAATATGCTTCTGATTGTGTTCTTGAGTCTTGAATAGAGCATACTTACTTTCAAGCTCCCTGGATACCTAATCCCATTTCTTTTTCTATTATAGTTTGATAGAAAATGCACATGACCCACTAGCTAGGCTTCTTACTCCATCAGCAAGAGAATTATTGTTGCTGTCATAGTTCCTCCCCCTTTACCTCTGTGGTCCTTTCTGCATTGGCTATGTCCCTGAAGCTTTCCAGTACACAGAGCAGTTGTCATTCAACCTAATCTTGTTGTGTGTGATGATTCTTGGTCCTTTCCTGCATACAGTGACAGATGAAACCCTGGATTTCCTGTGTTTCTGGTGTGTTGGACCCATTTTGACCATGGAATCACAATCATCTTTAAGATCCAGACCCCAAGCTTTGATGATTGCATCTCTGTTCCCATAGTTATCTCCTCACCACAGCCCAATGGGCAGGATGTCTATGAGAACTTGTATGTTGCTCTCATACAAAATCATTCAGTAAAGAACACAACACTATTTGATTTCTCCAAACCTAAACACAGGATCCATTCTCATTGTTTTCATTCCAAGTCTGCTTTCCAAACATCGAAGAATAGCTAGGAAGATGGCAAAATGTAGGAAAGGCTGGGGAAAGAGAGACGTTGTCAATTAGAAATACCAAATGCTAACATTAGAAGTAAACTGCAAGCTCTCAGCCTTCTACAGATGTACATGAGACAGGATGGTTAAAATTTCAAGAACCAGCTATGCATTTGCTTACAAAACAAGTCAAATCCAATTGCATTTCTTTGTACAGAAACACTGGAAGTGTTCACAATATACTA
This sequence comes from Peromyscus eremicus, assembly GCF_949786415.1. Classification (NCBI taxonomy): domain Eukaryota; kingdom Metazoa; phylum Chordata; class Mammalia; order Rodentia; family Cricetidae; genus Peromyscus; species Peromyscus eremicus. Next base: position 91,888,280 of record NC_081423.1, read on the forward strand.
CATTATATTATACATTGAACTTCATTCATACTTTGGTTACACTATATGTATGTATGTACACATGTATGTATGTATATATGTATGTATGTGCATGCATGTATGCATATAGGTGTCTGGAAGGGTCAGAGGATGACACTAGGTGTCATTCTCAATCACTCTCCAGCTTATTAACTGAGCCTGCATCTCTCTCACTTAAACCCAGACCATGTTGGTTCTTGTTCAGAGATGTCATGCCCACCTGGCATTTAAGTGAATACTGGAAATATAAATATACACCCAAGTCTTGACTCTTGTATAATAATCAATTTATCCATTGAGCTATATCCCCAACCATCTAGACTAGTGGCTCTTAACCTTCCTAATTCTGAAACCCTTTAATACAGTCCCTCAGGCTGTGATGACCCTAACCATAAAATTATTTTCATTTCTACTTCATAACTGTACTTTTGCTACTATTATAAATTGTAATGTAAATATTTTCGGAGACAGATGTTTGCCAAAGGGGTCACGACCCACCAGTTGAGAACTACTGCTCTAGACTATGTCTTTAGAATTGGAAGGTACAGTTTATTTTGTCACTGGTTATTTGTAAAAAAAAAATGGCTCTATACTTAGAAACATATTAATTTTCTGGAAATTAGTTAGGTAAAACATCTTAATTTTCAAACTAGGGCTGGGGATGTTGCTTAGTGGCAGAACATTTGTGTAACAGGTACACATTCTGGATTTGGTCTCCAGAATTGGTTTTATTTTTCTCCCCAAAATATGATCAAGAAAGCACCCATGCACCATTTACTTAAGGGTATCTCTGTTCAGTAATATTAAATGAGGGGGTACTTACTACTAGGAACCACAGAAAGTAATAGTCCCTGCTTGATTCTTCAAAATCTATATTATAAAATTGAGAATTCTGCAAAAGAAAGAGCAATTTAAATACAAAGGTTTATAAGTTATAAATGTTATCCAAATGTGATTGGACCATTGATCAACTCTGTAAGTCTAGTATTTCCCCAGAGTTTTCCATGGGCACAAAGGAAGTACCAATTGTTAAATATGTAGTGAGAGCTTGCCATTCTTTTCATGGTCTGGGAGCCATGCAGCTTTTCTCTGAAGGATGACATTCAATGTTTGTGGATCATCTACTGAGAGAACCCAGGAAGCAGAGGAGACAGGGTCTCTCCCAGCACCTTCCCCTCCTACACTCATGGCCCTCTCTGATACCTCACTCCATCCTATGATCCTCCACTAGAAACTCTAAAGGGTGAAGTGATAATCGTTTTCAGGGAATACATCTAGTCTGTGAGTAAAGCTGGTATGGAGACCCACAGAGGTTTCCTAATGAGAATCTGAACTTGCTTTACCCAGCAGAGCTGCATAAAGGAATGATTTGACCACAGGTGTAGTTACCAGTTGTGTAGAAGGGTCTGCACTTGGCTTTGCAGTGTGCTTTGATCTAGCAAGGAGGAGGTCTTTTGACCCGTGCCTTGGCATTGTTATAAAAAGCCCTTTTGAAAAGATAGACGGGACCAGTGGATTTTGATCCAGGTCCTCCCAAAGCTATCCTGTGTTTCTGTCTGTCTCCTCTCTGATATCTTTCTATCTGAAAGTTTCTTATTCCTCTCTCCTCCTCATAGAAACCCTTTAAAAGGTGGGAGCAGGCCTCCCACAAGCTGGGATTGCTGTTGTATCAGCTCTAGTTAGAGTGTATCGAATAAAAAAATGTAGCATAAAAATTGATACAAATATTAGCACTTGAAAGCCTCAAAGCTCAAAAATTAGGAAAGAATTTCATATGTACTATCTGGGTTGAGCATGTCCAAGGATTTTATTAATATTAGTGTTCTTTTCCCTACTGCTCACTACCAATATCCCCAGGAAATAGCCACAAAGGCTACATTTTTTTTTTTAACTTGTAGGTAAATGGAGCTATGGTCTCCCCTCAGGCAAAATCTTCATGGCTCTTCCAAGTACATATTTTCTAACTTGAGGACAAAGCTTTTCTAACTGACCACCTATTCAGAGACACTTATACAAATGTTATATATTTCTTACCTGCAAATGTAGTAATGTGCAGCCTGTCAGAGTAGCAGGTGGGATTAGGGCAATGGCACAAAACAGAAATTCGTCTGGAAAGGGACCAAAAATTATAAAACACATAGAAAAGAGAGTGACCTAAAAGAAAATGAAATACACACTTTAAGTTGTTTTCTAAAATGCAATGTAAGGGGCTACAGGTTGGCTCAGCAGTTAAGAGCATGTACTGCTCTTACAGAGGACCTGAATTTAGTTCCCAGTACTCATATCAAGCAGTTCACATCTTCCTGTAACTCCAGCTTCAAGGGACACAACACCTCTTTTTTTTGCAGCTCTATTTTTGAAAATACACACCCATATACATAATTACAAATAAAAATAAATCTTAAAACCAAAAATTTAATGTGTGTTGCTCAAATTCTAAATGTTCTAACCTGGAGCCAGATATTGGGGTAAATGCTGAAAGACAGAGAGACAAAGGAACAAGTCACTAGAGAAATTTCTCTCCATTACAGAATTCTCAGGCTGAATGGAAGGTGAGATCCTATCTCCACAAATCCTCTGACTGAAAGTCTCTTTGTCCTCAGCCAAAAAGCTGTAGTTCCTGTCTTCTCACGCCTTCTATACCTTTCTCCATCCAGCCATTTCACTTCCTATCTAGTGCTGGGATTAATGGAGTGTGTGCTTCCCAAATACTGGTAGCAAAGGCATGAGATCTCCCCAAGTACTGGGATTAAAGGTGTGTGCCACCACTACCTGGCTCTGTCTCTCTTCTAGACTGAGTCAATCTCATGTAGTCCAGGTTGGCTTTGAACTCACAGAGGTCCAGATGAATCTCTGCCTCCTGAGTGCTAGGATTAAAGGTGTGTGCCACCACTGCCTGGCATCTATGTTTAATCTAGTGGCTGTCTCTGTTCTCTGATTCTTAGGCAAGCTTTATTTATCAATATATATCAATATTTATTTATTTATATTTAACAATATATCACCACAAATGTGCTTTCAATTTAGAGAAAGCTTGCATTGAATATATTCTAATCTGATTTCCATTTCATAAACTAGGTTAAAATTGACTTTTCTTCCTTGACTTAGCTAAAAGCATTTGGCTTGACATTCAAAATTTGGCAAAGCTGGACAGATATAGGATCTGATGCATGAAGTTTCTATATCCAGTTTTAATTATAGAAGAACAAAAATAAAATTGGTTTGATGTTGTCTAGGGAGTGAAATAAGCTATAGGCAATAATCAAAGAGAAATGGTTTGAAATTGAATGGAAGCAATACTCTTTTAGAGGTTTCCCCCACCCAGATATATTGATAAGAGAATTTTAGGCGTGCAACATGGCTCTGAGTAGCACTGGAACCTGCAGTAGAATATTATTTTAAGGTATGCTAATTTTGTTTATGTTGCATTTGTTTAACTCTATGATGCTGTTACTGTGCCTATCTAAAACACCTGATGGTCTAATAAAGAGTTGAACAGCTAATTAGCAAGGCAGGAGAAAGGATAGGCAGGGCTGGCAGGCAGAGAGAATACATAGAGGGAAAAATCTGGGAGGAGAGATGGAACAGCCAGAGAAGGAGGAAGACTCCAGGGACCAGCCACCCAGCTACACAGCAAGCCACAGAGTAAGAGTAAGATTTACAGAAGTAAAAGAATGGGAAAAGCCCAGAGACAAAAGATAAATTGGATAAGTTAGCTAGAAAAGCTGTCTAGAAACTAAGCCAAGCTAAGGCTGAGAGTTCATAATTAAGAATAAGTCTCTGTGAGTGATTTATTTGGGAGCTGGGTGGTGGACCCTCCAAAAGAATAAAAAGCAAACAACAGCAGTTACCAACAGAACAGAAGTCACAGGTGCAAACTTTAAAACATCATGGCCTCACCTTTTCATTTCTAAGATATGTCAAAGCTTTTCTAGAAGGTTCTTTGCTTTTCTTCAGTTTCATTCTGATGCCAGAGTACTTTTCTCTGGCTGCATTTCCATTCTACAACCTTCTAAGTTTTCCCTTAACAAAACATAGACGACTGTAGGATTCATGGGTGAGAACGTCATTCACGGTGAGCCATGATTCTAGCCTTAATTTCCACCCTAACCTGTGCTCTGCTTTCTACTCTACACCATTTCTTCAGGTTCTACTGTTTTACAGGAGAGGCCCGGATTTCTCTTCTTTTGGCTTTTTGTCTTATTTGCCTTTTCTTATAAAGAAGAAAAATGTGTCTTTAGAAAAATACCATTATTAGGAAATCTTACTCCCTATTAACTTTCAGGAATTAATCTCTGCTTCATATATGGTTTTAATTATTCAGTTGTGTGGATGTGCAGTGTGTATATATATATTATTTTAATTATTCAGTTTTATGGTACTATGCCATGACATATGTCAATGTTCATGTTAACTTGTGGAAATAAGTGACTATAAACTATTGCAATTAATTTGTACAAAATGAGAATGTGAGTAGTGTGGCAAATACAGCATCATTTGATGCTGAAGTATATCAAGCCCTCCAGTGCCTCAAATACAAAATATTAGGGGCAAAGGTTAGTTCTTATTTAGCTCCCTGGAAGCAGAGACTAAATAATCTGCATGTTTCCTTCCTCAAGTTCTAGTACAGAGAGAAAAATCAAGTATTTGTTAGATAGTGATGTAATTAAGACATTCAAAAAATAAAAGCTAGAATAAATACATATAAGCCACACATATTTCCCTTATAAGTTTACAAAGTGATGTCATTTGATGATTCTTAACAAGGAATCTCTCAAGAATCACATTTACGTTTTGGATTCTTAAATTAACAAAATTTCTAGTCTTCTGAAATTACCATGTCCTTTGTACCTCATTTAATTCTTTTTCCCAAAAGAAATATCAAAACTATCTCTAGGTTTATTTTTATGACCCTATAACTTATTCTGTTACCTTTAAAGAAAGTGAAATGTAAATAGAGAAATTTTAACATATATATATATTACACATTTCCATAATTTTATCATGGAACAAGTGAAAATTCTCAGAAAAATACATGTGAAATATTTTAAAGTATAATTAGTTTATTTTACACCAACCAAAAACATTAAAAAAGTGTTAGTACTAAACTTCACCATAAAAATAAAAATATAGTAAATATACTTACAATATAAAAGCAAAGTGACCAAATGCCACTATTTTTCCTCCCCTTGCGATAGATGAATGAAATCACATAAGTCATAAAAATAATTGACATGGCATAACCACCAACATACAGAATCTGAAATTGATAGGAATATGAGAATAAATATTGTGATATATAAAAACATTTGAATGTATTAATATCATGAAACAATATTTTCATGTTCCTTCATCTATAATAACTTAAATATCACAGAGAGTGGTAGAGTAGGTGGCTTAGACTTCTCATTTCTCAGCAGGAACATTATAAACTACACAAAACCAGGAGAGAGGCAACTGTCAGTTTTCTGCAAACAAAAGTTTACATACAACAACTAACTCAAAAAACAACAACTTAGAGGGCTTTGGTGTGTTCTGATCACTCTTGACCTACCACAGCCCCTGCTTGGAGATAGTCATACCGATGGATGCTTGTATTCTCAGTACAGGATCTCGGTTTCTGGTGCCACTTAACTGAAGCTTTGTGTGTGGGGGTGACAAAAAAGTTTGAAAATATAATTTGAGAATATGCAACCAGTGTTAGCACTCAGGAGGATCTCCATAAGTTCAAAGCCAGCTAGAACTACACAGTTAGACCCTGTCCAAAAAAAAGCCATAGCAACAATTTTATGTCATATATATTTTAACCACACTTTAAGAAAGCCTTATAAAAATGAAAATATTAAAAACTGAAATAGTGTATTATATGTTAATGTCAAGTTTTTGGTTGAATCATTTAATAATAGTTGTTTTAGGAATGTTGTCACTTACCTGAATAAATAGATCTCCAGTTGCAAGCATACTCTCTTGAGGGACTGAGGCATACAATGCAACACACATAGATAAAGTGAGTGCCCAGTAGATTGGAACCTCAACCAGAGCCTGCCCGAACCAGTATGCAGATGAACAGAGACCTGAAATCCACAGCTGGAGCTGAGCTCTGTTCTGATATGAAAGTGCAATCATCAGTTGGATATTATTTTTGTAAAACTATAAATCATATAGAAAATAAGCAAATGAGATAGTCATCATTAGTGATTAAACACTACACAGACTAAGGGAAGCAGATCATCCTAAAGCTTCTCTATCAAAACTTGCTGTTGCTATTAATAAAAATATTTTATCCTAATGTGCTGTTGTAGTTAATAAAAATAAATCATCCAAAGTCACTGACAGAGCAATAGTGCAGTCAATTAAACATTGACTTAATAGCCGAAGAAGGAAAATTCCCCATCTAAGCATTAACTTTCAGTGGTAAAACAATTAATCTCTTACACTAATGAAGGTAGCCATTTTTTTCTATGTAAAATTCTCATTGTTTTATTCTGATTAAAACACTGTAAATAATTGCATATGGCATGATAGCTTTGGAGTTGCTTATTTTAAAGTCATTAATATATTTCATAATAATATATATTGGCTGTGTAGTTATTTTATGTTCCAGATATATGCTGCACTAAAATTTATATTTAAAAAAATCTACCAAGTGATACAAATCAAAATTTTCTTCAAGTGTATTATCTGTCGTTTCTATCTCTCCTGCTTTGGATAATCTAAGTAAATATATGATAGATCAATTAATATTATCCCATGAATCATTAAAGTTTAGATTATTTTTCCAGAGTTGTTTTTCCTTTCTGTGCTTCAGTTTTACGGTCTATTGTTGCTGTCTTCCAGTTGACTCTTTTTTTCACCTGTGTGTTTTATTCTAAGTCACATTCGTTGTTTTTCATACAGATATGTCAGGTACTTATAGGATTTCCACTTGAGTTGTTTCTTATAACTTTCCTTACCATGTTCATTCTTTTAGTTAAAACCTTGATCATATTAACATTTTCTTTTTACATGTTACTTCTTTTATTTTCCTTGTCATTTCTGGGTCTGTTTTCAATTGACTTTTTCCCTTCTTGTTTCAGTATATGTTTTCCTGTTTCTTTGAAATCCAAGTAATTTTTCTTGGATATTGGACATTGTGAATTTACCTTGTCACATACTTGGTTTGTATTCTTATTTAAGAAGGTTTGATTTTGTCCTGGCAATCATTAAAGTTTCCTGTAGATTAACTTAAGCCTTTTGTTTTTAAAGAATGCTTTACTCAGGAACTACTTTAGCCCTATTCTTTTGGATGAGGTGTGTGTGTGTGTGTGTATACATATTTGTGTTCACATGTGAATGCATAGGTGTGGGTTTGCATCCTATGGATGTATGTGCCTTTGGAGGCTGGAGATTGATGTTGGATTGTGGTGATGTATTGTGTACCCTAATAAATTTGTCAGGATCAGAGGACAGAGCCAGCCACTGGATTAGACATAGAGGTTAGACAGTGGTGGCACACACCTTTAATCCCAGCACTTGAGATCTCATGCCTTTGCTTGGGAAGCACACATGACTTTAATCCCAGAAAGTAATATGGCAGGGCAGAGAAAGGTATGTAAGGTGTGTGGAAACAGGAACTCACTCTCTTTAGAATGAGGATTTCACAGAGATAAGAACTAGTGGCTGGCTGTTCTGCTTCTCTAATCTTTCAGCTTTCACCCTGATATCTGGTTCTGGGTTTTCTATTAAAAGACCATCTAAGATTCTAACAACATTGGGTATCTCCCTCTATCATTATAACATTATTATTATTATTATTATTACTATTATTAATTTTAGACAAGATCTCTCACTGAACACCAGACTCATTGATTTGACTAGAGTGAGTTCCTAGAATCTTCCTGTCTCTGCTTCCTAGTGCTGAAGTTGAGAGCATACCACCACGGATTGGTTTTTACGTGGATGCTGGAGATCAAAGTCAGGTCCCGCTGCCTGGATGGCCAGCACTTTACTCGCTCAACTGTATCCCTGGTTTTTTTTTTTTTTTCAAATTAACTTTTATTTGAAATTACTCTTCCCCACATGAATTTTAGAATCCTATCCTATACAATAACCCATGAAACCAATAACCAACCAATACCAAAATTTCTAACAGCAAGTTATACAATTGTCCTAGGTAATAAATAAAGGTTTTCCTTCAGTGATTAAGGGAATACTTAAGTTTCTGTAAATTTAACATAAAAACCACATTTTAAGTTTATAAGGTTTAACATGTAACTTCAAATATAACAAGTTTTATAGGAATCTACAAGCTTTTAATTCCTAAAAGGTGGCTTAATTTTTTAGGTTCAAAGTTACATTCTTCATATTTTCTCCTACAGCTTCAAACTTTCTGCACTCAACTAATCAACTGTTCCATGCCACTCCAGACAAACTTGACATGACTGATCTACTTCCCCAAAGAAGGTTAAAAAACAGTTTGTTATAACTGCAGATTTCTAATAAAAGGATGTCTACTACAATATCTGTCACAAAAGCTTTCAAAAAATCATTTCTTTCCTCATAGTAAAGGCAGAGAACCACAAAGTCTAACACTGGGCTCCTTTTTACTCAGATGTTCAACGACTTAAATGATAATTACACCTTTAAGAGTATAACGAAGGGTGGAAAACAGCGACACAACTGGCCACATTGTAGATGAAATGAACCAGGTTTTTGTTTATTTTTAGGAATGGGAAGCATTGGAAGCTTGGAAGTCCAGAATCAAAGAGGGAAGAAAAAGAAAAAGAAAAAAAAAAAAAAAAAAAAAAGGAAAGTCCTTGGCCACAACCACTCCATTATCAATAGCGTCTTGGGCTATAGGAACGAGAACTTGACCGTGACCTGTATCAACTGTAATAAGGAGAAGGTGACCTTCTTCTGTACCGGTAATCATAATTTTCATATCTGTCATAGCCTTGATCATATCCTGTATCATAGTAAGAATCTCATTGTCTACCACCACAGCCGCCGCCTCCTCCTCCTCCTCCTCCTCCTCCTCCTCCTCCTCCTCCTCCTCCTCCTCCTCCTCCACCTCCATCTCCATCGCCATGAGTTGGTCTGCCCATGTAAATGCCTGGTGTAGGCATGTGTGCTCTCTTGGTGATAGAATAATCCACACGAATTCTTCTCCATCCAGCTCCATCCCCTTTGCCCTTTCCATAGCCTCCTTAGTGTCATCTATCCCCTCAAAATACACAAAAGCAAATCCATGTGACCTTCCAGTTCGCTGATCATAAACTACATTGATACCACTCAATGGTCCATATCAAGAGAATACTTCACGAAGATCTCTCTCTGTGTACAAACTGAGGCCAAAGACACCTAGGCAAGTGTTGGGATCTGTATTTGCCCTGCTGCCTGTATATCTTCTGCGATTAGACATTAGAGAGTGACTTCCGGCTTCTTCGTCGATGATACTCTGGCATATAGGATCTACTTCGAGATCGTCTTCTATGAGCGTGGGACCAGGACCGAGTGTAGCATCTATGAGAATGCCTCCTTGACCTTGACCTGGATTTTGATCTTGATCGAGAATGGAATTCAGAATGTTTGGAAACTCTTGATGGACTATGAGATCCTGACCTGCTCTCTGATTTTACGCGAGCAGGAGTTCCCGTTGGAGATTTTGACTGAGAGCGAGACTCACTGCCCTCCAAGTTGTTCTCGTGTACATCATTCATGTTGGCCAGGAGTTCCCAAGAACTAAATAAGAGACAAGTCTCGGCTCCAGGGCCGACAGCCTAGTCACCCCTCTGTCTGGAGTTTGGGGAGGAGGAAGGCAACGGCGACCACGGCCAGTGCGCTCCACTCCCACTAGCTCGCATGCTCAGGCAAAATCTGTCCCTAGTTCTTAAATCATGCTCCGAAGTTGAATCCTTTGGTGAGCCCCTACAACTGATGATTGGAAATAGATATTGAACTTGCTCATCTTATGGAGACTTGTACATTCTTGACACCATGAAGTTCTGTTGTATGTATGCATGGCTCAGTATTGGCACAGACTCTAAACAACCCTGTGTAGAGTTCTATAGGCCTTGCTCTATGTAATTTCTTCCTTGACACACTTATATGCAACTTCTAGCCACTGTAATCTTTTTGGATTCCGAGTTCTTCTTTTTAGTTTAATAAGACCTTTGTGTGCTGCTTGAGATCTCTCTCTGTTTCATGAATTAGTTCCAAGAAGAAATGTGTGACATATAACTCAAATTTATTGTTTCTTTTTCTAAGGAAATCTCACCCAGTCTTCTACTGAAAAGATTAAGTTTTAGGGGGTCAAATCTCATCACAATGCCTCCATTATCCAGAAGTAAAACAAACCAAGCTTTTATCTACTTCTCATTTTCTTTTCTCTTCATCTTTACATCTGCTCCTCCCTCCTCCTTTTATTTCAGTCTTGCTTTTTACTTCTATAACGTGCAATTGTATTTGAATCAACTGCTCAGTGTATAAACATGCACACCATACTAAAGAAAAGTCCCACTATCACATTATAAATAACTTCCAATTGCTTAAATCAACTAAAATTTCCATTATTTTCTACTACCTTATAGTCATCAATGCTGGTCATGGAGATATAAGGAGGAACAGAGGCCATCATGAGGATACATGAGAAGAAATAAGGCAAATGATCCAACAGTCTGTAGCTGTTATCCTAGGAATGAAAGTAATGCAGTGTACTTAGTGTGCAAAGTTGAAAATCATTATCTAGATTACATTGCTCAAAACATAATCAATTTCCTATAATATTGCCTTGGGTTTGTTTTGAGATTTCCTCCTTTTTACATCCTAATTCAATTTTCAATATAGATTTTGCTTATATATATCCATGATTATGAAAACGGAAATAATAATGAGAACAAGGCATTATTATGACTGTAAAATTCTAAAATTTAGGCTGACATTTAAAGATGATCAATATTTTTAGGCTTCTAATAACTGTTGTGATATTTTGGCAGTTTAAACCAATGCAACCAATTTAATATTCAGGAATTCCAACCTTACAAGTTTCACATTCTATTTTTCCCCTCCTCCCTGTCTTCCTCCTTCTGTTTTTTATATATATATATATATATATATATATATATATATATATATATTCTTATCATGAAAATGCAGGTTAGCCTTGAACTCACAATGTTCCTGCCTTAACCTCACCTCACAAGTGCTAGAATTATAGGTGTGAGTCAGCGTGTTTGGATTCTCTCTCCTAATTTATCATTTAGTAATTACAGGCAACAGCTCAACTGAATATGCATAGTCATATATAATATACTGTAACAGTGTATATATCAAATTAATATAAATACATACTAAGATAGATCCAAATGCTGATCTAATGTAGGAAAGAAACTCTAACAATAACATAGAGCTCATTCTGAATGGAATGATCCTGAAAGCTTGAGATACAGTAGAATCTACACATACACACCAACCTCCGGAAATGAGCTGCGGTCAGTTTGAATGTGTGCTGATGGTGTGAACAGTCCAAGTAGCCCATTACTCACAATATCCACCAGAACTGGAAAACAATTCAGTCTCTTGGTGTTGCATACTAATGTAAAGTTGTAATTCTAGAATGTAACAAAAAGAGTATCAGCACAGAAAGAGGAAACATAAAAGCAGTGTGTGCAATGTGTAAACACTCTTTTCAAATGCTGACTGACAAGAGGGTGCATTCTTTGTGATGTGGTTGATGTACTGGTGCTTCTTCAATTCCCTTTTCCTTAAAGATGCACAAATCAAGCCAGGCGGTGGTGGCGCACGCCTTTAATCCTAGCACTCGGGAGGCAGAGCCAGGCGGATCTCTGTGAGTTCTAGCCCAGCCTGGGCTACCAAGTGAGTCCCAGGAAAGGCGCAAAGCTACACAGAGAAACCCTGTCTCGAAAAACCAAAAAAAAAAAAAAAAAAAAAAAAAAAAAAAAAAAAAAAAAGAAAGATGCACAAATCAATGCCATAATTTTTAAATACCCTAGTTAAGTATTGGAAAATAAGTAAAATTTAAAACAAACCTTTAATAGGACAAACTAATTATGACTACAGTCATGTAGCTATTCCTTAGAATTGAAACATTCCCTCCTGAAAAAGATGTGAGATGGATAAGAATCAAGAAGTTCAGGAAATTACATGGCCTATGAGGCCCCTTCTTGTGGCTATGAAATAGTTAAGTTGCTGAGGGAGAAGAGACTCTTCTGTGGAGCTGTCTACAAACTGTGCCGTAAATTGTAGTGATGCATCTTTTGGGAACTGTTACTCATGCTGGGGTGAACCCTATGATAATACAGATGCCAGATTCACCCATACTCCTGTAAGAAAACCCAACAAACTGATTGGTTTACTAAGCTAGATGTGTAGAATAAGGTCTTTTGTTTTATTCACATCTCCTCAAGAAAGGCCATGTAACATTTACAGACTGTACCTAATTTAGGGGTTACATTTGGGGTCTCTGGCCTGCAGTTTCAAATAACAACTAGAAATTGTATTGTTTTTAATTTTTTACATTCATTAATCTATGTGTGTGTGTCTACATCTATGCATGTACACATATGTGCATGTGTGGAGGTCAGAGGACAACTTGCAGGAGTCAGTTCTCTCCACCATGTGGATTCCAGGAATCAAACTCAGGTAATAATTGTATATTGAGCTAGTAATTAATATAACTTTATTATTATTAAGCTCATGAACAAAGTTCTCTGAATAATGAATGAAAATAGGAATCTTATGCATTCCCTTAAGTAAGTTTTAGGTTTAAATGGTATAATCATAGCCCTAATTCTCTCCCCAAATTTAAAATATATGGTCATATACATTATTGGTATAAAATGTCTCAGACTCCATTTTTCACCAAATTGCCCTATCAGAGCCACAGCTCTGTTCCTAGTCACTAACTGGAGATGCACGTACATTCTCACCACCAGACAGTATGATAGCTCCATTGTACAGAGTCTCTTCTGTGCCGTTTCTAGTCCCAAAGGCATCAACATCCAAAGATATGTTCTGTTTCTCCAGCGAATATATGAAGTCATCAATCTGTGCTCCTAATAGACAGTAAAACAGGCACTATAAATCAAGGGAATGCAACATGATTATGTATCAAAATGACTCTTCTGTCATTTATATATTACAGCATGGAACAGTATAGATTTTCATTCTCCTCTGAACAAATACCTGTTGTTCCCTGTTTGCTTTATGTATCTGTATCATGTTAGCATATGTGTGGGAGCACATGTGAGTATATGCATGTGGAGGCCAAAGTGGAAGCCAGGCATCTTCTTTGATCTTTACTGTATGTATTGAAGCAGGGTCTCTCACGTGGGCCAGACACGCCCATTCAGTTGGTCTTTCTGGCCACCTTGTTCTGGGTGGTGCTGTCTCTGCCTCCTGAGCTCTGGGATTATAGAGAGGCCTCCACACCCAACAAGCATTTATGGGGGCTCTGGAGATCAGAACTCTGTCCTCACACTTGCACTGAACCTTCTTCCTAGGTCTTCTCTTCTTTTATAGACTTTCTAAATATGGTTCAATAATGATATTAATAATAATGCTTGTATACTTCTGACTTCTTTTAGTTAAAAAATAACTCTGATCATTAAAAATAACTTTTGCTAACATCTTGTGAGTTTTAGAATAGAAATAGAAATGAACTAAACAATATATTATTGCCTTATACTAATGGCTGCAACAGTGGTCATATAATTAAAATGTTTTAAATTTTACAAGTTATTCCTACCAACATGCTATTCTATCCAACTTCTCAAATCTCCTGTTATGGTCATTGTGACATTAAACTTTTACAGTATTTTTATGTAAAACTTCTTGATTTTCAATGTGCGCTGATATAATACATATCTCCTTTATCATATATTTCTGGCATCATTGTTCTAATTTAGGATGGAGTTTCCTAAACTAGGCGCAAAACATGTTCATCTTTTTTTCATGTGTGTCTTTTCTAAGCAATGTTTTTTAACAGTGACAATATTCCTCAACTACATATTAGTAGCATTTTTACCTGTTTTGTTGATGATCAATAAGTTAGTGAGAGGCTCACGTGGTTGTTGGCCAGGGGTGAGGAAGTACATATGAGGAGACAGTTCCCAGCAGTAATCGCTGTCATGTACTATCCTATGAATATTTGCTGACAAAATATGCAGAAGTCCAATCCCCAAAATCAGAATCCTACATAGAAAAAAAAATTGACAACATAGACCTGTAGACCAGTCTTCAAAACATACTTTTAAAGATATGGATAGAATACAAGCAAGACATTAGTAAAAATAGGCAGTCGTATGCATGGTGCTTTGTTTTAGTTCTTGAACTTTTCCTCATCTCTGAAATGGGAGTGATAACCAGGACTTCTCCTCAGTACACTTCCCTTGCTGCTCTCTGACCATGGGACAGCCCGTACAGTTTTAGAATGGGGTTCCTTAGATTATAAGCTGAGCTTTAGTCTCATTTTCACCTGCTTCTATTCTAATGTCCCGCCTGCCCCCCCCCCCCATACTCAAGTCTTGCTCTCTTCCCTCCCACCCCACTGTCTCTACTCTTGCTCATGGCAACACAGTTTTCTAATCCTCGTAGGGTCAAAATGCCATCCATTTTTTATGTTTCTCTTTCCTTTGATCCACATCTGAAAACATGTAAAAATTGTATTTCAGAACTCCAGCACTAATGCCGAAACCTCATCCTTATGTCCTTTGCAGGCATGGGGAACTCCAAGACTTCTCGCCTGCTGGGCTCTGTGGTTGCCAAACCTCTGTTCTTGATTCTCCCACTCTGATTTTCAAAGCATTTCTGAATTATCTGCAAAGATTTTTTTCTTTTGATCTCAACCTTGTAAATGTTTTCAATTTGAATCACTTATTCAACAAGTACGACTGGAATTCTCTATATGTCCTGGCTCCCATGTGTGAACAGACTGACATCTTATTGATTGACTATGAGATGAGCACAGGGGTCTAATGTCACGAGACAAATTCCTTGGGAGTCAACTGATGTCTTTCATGTCCAGCTCCTAACAGTGCCCGACATTTGGCAGGCATTGAGAAGGGTCAGCCTTCACATAAGAGACCCAGAGACACGGGAGAATGTGAACAGGTACCAACTTTACAGACACATTCCAGTTCCAGAGAATTCCGTGAAATCTGTGAGTCAGGAGTCACACACACACCTACAACATTAAGTTCTAAGGTGTCCATTGTTTCTACTGCGAAGACTTTAATGGAGTAACAGTAATAAAGGGTCTATACCTCATATTATCTCTGAGAGGTTTTTCATCCAATGTATTAATATAATAATGTGTAAATACCAAGACTGTTAACAGAAATAACAGGTACATACCTGCACTGGAATTTTTTTTATCGTTTTTTTTTTCTGCTGTTCTACTTAGGTGTATTTTAATGCAACAATTGGAAGATGCCAGGATATCTTAATACTCACAGAAAAAAGACAGATTTCCTTTCGTGTTTTAACTTCAAGAAGCGAAGCCTGGCAACTGCACAGAGTTGCTGCCACCAGAGCATCATGCCCCCTTTCCTATTGCTCGCCTCATTGAGTAAAGAGACAAGTTGTTCTATTTCAGCAAGCCTCCCTGTGCCCCTTGTTCCTGCAGCTTCTGATACATTGACATCTATGGAACAAAAACAAGCAATCTCTAATAAGTGATTAAATTTTTCTCTGAAAGCATTTTTTAATCCAGATATTTAAAAAAATTCTCTTGCGGGAAAACAGAATTCCAAGATAAAACAAAAATGTGTCAATACAACCTTGAAAGTTGAAACTATTTCAAATGATGTTTCTTTAAAAGAGAGATGTGAAATATAACAGCATAGGGAATAGCCACATGCTAATGCATATGATAGCAGAGCTGACCTAAAAGAATGTAAAACAGTATTTTTTCCATTTATTTATCAAGGCACAGAGCAGAGAAAAGTATAAGTTGCTTAAGGAGAATCTCATGGGGGAGATACTTGTGGAGGGCACAAAGCAGCTTGCTGGGTAAAGAAAACATTCTAAAGCTTGCTTTACATGAGTGTTACAGAGCAGCTGATGCCGAACTCCTCAATAGGAAAAAAAAAAAAAAACAGCAGATGAACAGCTCATGTTATATAAATTACAATTCATTAACTAGATAATAACATTGACCCATAAACTCAACAGTTTCTCTAACAAACTGTGACAATAATAAGAGAACCCACAAGAGTCTTTTGGGGTTTTGTTTTTGTTACAAGGTCAATTTACACAAGTTAAATGTATTTGTGTGTACTGAAATAATAGAAATAGATTTTAAATTTTGTGGGTCTTTTTGAGAAGGGACCTCACTTTGTAATACAGGTCAGCCTTGAGCTCATGATGTTCCTGCCTCAGTCTCCCAAGAGCTACGGTTATAGGTGGGTACCACCAGGCCCAGCTAGAAGTGCTTTGTGAACAGACTTATTGACTCCCCAATGATACACATCCCTCTTTGAACAAATTACTGGAACTAGAGGGTGTTACAAAAGATAATGAAAAGTGGATATGAGTAACTATTATTAGGCCATCACCACTGCAGCCAAGACCGGGTGAGACCAATGGCTTCTGACAAGGAGACAAAGTAGTATTCCTATTACTTGCTTCTTTTCCTGTCTGCGCACAAGAAACTCAACAACAAGAGAGACCATGAACGTTGGAGTAACTGACTCAAATACTCCTGAAGGCAGGTAGCCCTGGAATGTACTTTATTCCTACAGGAACTCAAAACCATGTTGAACCCAGACAGCTGTGAAAAGATGGGTAAGAAATAGCCTCAAGAATTAGAGTTCTTACTAGAGAAGCAGCCTCTCTTTCCTTTACCTTGATGGCTCCAACTTGTTTTCAATGAAACCTGGGTGGATTTTCTTTTTTTTTTTTTTAAAGATTTATTTATTTATTATGTACACAGAAGAGGGTGCCAGGTCTCATTACAGATGGTTGTGAGCCACCATGTGGATGCTGGGAATTGAACTCAGGACCTCTGGAAGAGCAGTTGATGCTCTTAACCTCTGAGCCATCTCTCCAGCCCCGGATTTTCATTAATAAAGTCAAAGGAAAGTTATCTTCAAAAATTATTCCTTTTCCTCAAACTACATCCATTATTGATCTTACTTTTGAATGTCTTAAGCTTCCTGTTTTAGAAATGTATTCCTATTGGAACTGGAGAGATGGCTTAGTGGTTAATACTGCTCTTCCAGAGTTTATTTGGTTTCCAGCATCCATGTTGGCAGCTCAGAACTGCCTAAAACTCCAGCTTCAGGGGATCCAACGCCTCTGGACTCCATGGACGGACATGGACACACACACACACACACACACACACACACACACACACACTTAAAAATGAAATAAATCTTTTTAAAAAGTAATTTATTCCTATGTATCAAGTAATATGAGTAACACATGTCCAAAGTTTAAATGGATCATTTTTTAAAAATAGAAGTTTCCAAGAAAGCATTTTGATAGACACAGGATAGAGAATCTAGGATACATAAACACTTGGTCAGTTCTTGTCAGACATCCCAGGTGAGGCATATCTGTGGTAGAGATGGCAAGAGATGGCGATGGATTTACTCATTTCTATAGAACTTCAAAGAGCAACAACAACAACTGTCGTGACTGTTGAAATGTAGCATTTTCAAAATGGACATATCATGATGGCTTTCATTCTTTTTACCTACCCAACTGGTCAATTGTTGATTTTCCTTCCAGTTTCAGGAACACCTCATTCAATGTTGTTAGAGAAACACCATAGTTCTCAATTCCCAGGTCTGGGCATCTCTCAAGATCCCTGTAAAGATCTAATGAACAATTTTTAAAATGTGGTCATCAGGGAAATGCAAATGAAAACTGCTTTGGCATTCTATCTCATCCCAGTCTGAAAGGAGATCATCAAAAACCACAAATAACAACAAATGCTGGAGAGGATGCGGGGAATGTTGCATTCCTATTCACTGCTGATAAGAGTGTAACTTGGTTCAACAACTATGGAAATCAATGTGAAGATTTCTCAGAAAGCTCAACAAACAAACAAATAAACAAAACAAAAAACCAATCAAACCAACCAACAAAGAAACAAACAAAACAGAACTACCATATGACCCAGCTATATCACTATTGAGCACATACCCAAAGGCCTGTATATCCTATTACAGAGATGTCTGTACATCAATGCTCATTGCTACTCTTTTCACAATAGATAGGAGTGGAATAAACCTAGATGTCCATGAATAGACAATGAAAATGTGGTGCATGCACACAATGGAATTCTTTCTATTCAGCCATAAAGAAAAATAAAATTAAGAAAATTTCAAGAAAATGGATGGAACTAGAGCTGGAGAGATGACAGAGAGAGCAAATGCACTTGCTACCAAGCCTGGTGACATTATTTTACTTCTGGAACCCATAAGGCATAAAGGGAGAACCCTCTCACAAGTTGTCCTCTGACCACATTCAAACTGTAGCGTTCATGCATCCCTCCCCAAAAACATGTAAAATAAATAAAATATGTGTGGGAGGGAGCCTTCAAGAAGGCTGTTTTTATGGTAGATGATGCATAATGCAGAGACTCACACACAATTTCTCATCATTCTAAGAATGAGTTTGTTGGCAAGCTCAACCCTAAATGTAGGCATCTATGTCTATCACTCCCTCCAAGGCTCAGAGAGCATCACAAGAGAGAAAGCAGAAAGAATGTGAGAGCTGGAGGATGGGAGGAGAGCCATGAAATTGTCTTCTGGATATGGCATGGCTTTTGAAATCATGAACACACAGCATCTCTGACTACCTGCTCTAGATCTGTACAAGACTGGACCCTTCAACACTGATTCATGGATGGAAAGATGCTCATGAACCTCACCTTTCCCTGAGGTGCTATTGGCAGTTAATGGTGGCTGGCTGAGGGACTGCCACAGTCTTCAGTGGTTAGTAAGTACTGATTGCAAGGTTTCACTCTACCTGAATTTCTGTTGTTTTCTAGATTATGTCTTTTTAAGTGGAATGATTATTGTTCAGTTAACACGTCCTCATGATTCTAAAGCATACTTATATTTTCCTAACAAAGTATATATTTGAGTTTCCTTCCTTTGTAATTTATCTGCCTGTGGTTGTTTGAATGAGAATGGCCCCCATAGGTTCATATATTGGGAATGTTTAGTCATAAGTTTTGAAACTGTTTGAGAAGAATTAGGAGGTGTGTCTTTGTTGGAATAAGTATGTACTTGTTGGAGGAAGCGTGACATTGGAGGGGGACTTTGAGGTTTCAAAAGCCCATACCAGGCCCAGGCTCTTCTCTTTGTCTATTGCCTTTGGATCAGGATGTAAAGCTCTCAGTTAATGATTCAGCGCCATGCCAGCCTACCACCACACTCCCCACAAATATGGTCACAGATTAACCCTCTGAAACTGTAAACAATCTCCCAATTAAATACTTTTTTTTTAAATAAAAGTTTCCATGGTCATGGTATCCCTTCACACACTAGAACAGTGACTAAGGCACTGCCTTTGTTAAGCATATATATATAGCAATTCTTTTTGGTCTTGTTCACTTAACATGGGCTCTCATAGTCCCTAATGATCTTGGGCAAACACCCTGAAAGCCAAACACATTTATTCTATTTCATGCACTGTCCTGACACCAAGGATAGTTTCTAAAGTCATGACCCCCCCAAATAAATAAATAAATAAATAAATAAATAAATAAATAAATAAATAAATAAATAAAATAACCACACAATGGGACTTTTAGCCAATGAGTGAAGCCAAAAGTTTTAAGTCACTATGTTCATTGCAGATTAATGAGCTCTAGCATATTGCTATAATAAATCAAGGATACTGAAAGACTATGAAAAGCAAACAAGAGACTTACTTAAAAGTCATTCAGCATTATGATACAATCTCTAAAGCATTTTCTTATTTCTGAATATTTATGAAACAGTCCACGTGTCACACACTAGCTGTGCAATCATCTTTAACTCTGCTGTCCATCAGCATATATCATTATGACTCAGGTGCTTCTTCCTCATACACTCATGCACATATTCCTTGAAGGTTTTGATAAACTCCCATTGTTTTATTGTCTCTTATTTGCTTTGTTCTTTTATCCCCCCCCCCCCCCATGGCAGGTTATGCTTTATTCTCTACTGTTTGGTAAGAGGCATCCAACTCAGTTTTCAGAATGAAGCAACAATAAGAGTCGTTTTATCCGGTATTAAAGAGACATTGCTACTGTAAACCTGTATTTAGCACCACCATTGTGAGGAATTCGGAAAAAATGGAAAAAGCTCCTAGTATTTGAAACTATGACCAAAGGATTTAACACACCCTCATTTCTGAGGAGACAGGGTTGGAGGCAGAACTCGCCTTTGCAACAGTGACTTCTGCTAAGTAACTTTACTCTCTCTGCTTCTGTTTCCTGTGTCTAAAATGTGACAGTCATTGCATCAAGCTTTTATTATTATTAAGAGAACTCTGAGTGATGCATCACCTCAAACGCTTAATATTATACTTCATGCATATCAACCTGATGCTCCATGCTATTCACTATTATTGTGGATTTAATTTTATAGCTCATGGATAATGAATTACCTGGAAATTTATTTGTTCTTTCTAGGGGTAATATGTAGTTCAGTTTTCCTTTGCTTTCTGCCGACAATTTGCATTCAGGGATGTGTTGTTTGACAAGCGATGTTATTCTCTCATGCACACACGTTTCATTCAGCTGCAAGCTGTTATTTAAAAAATGGAATATGTTGTTCCAAGCAGTCTCCAACATCCAAAAATAACCAGAAAAGAGCACTTATAAATTCAATGTAAAAAAACAAGTTGTGCAAACTTGAAATAAAGAGGTAAGTCAGTTAATGCAAATACATACAAACTAACTAGGATTTTAGTTAAGAGACAATATTACTACTCTGGGTTAGTGAGAATAAGGATGTTAAGTAGAATCTTGTTGGGGTTGAGAAAGTTGTTGGACTTTAGAGTAATCAAATAGTGTAGACATTTAGCTACATCTATACTATCTCATACTATCTCATACTTCCTCTACAATATGACAGTCATCTTATATTCCAACCTTGCCCTCTCTTCCACCATTTACTTCTTCCTACATACACACGTACACACACACGATGTATACATGCACACTTATACGCATATAAATTTTATTTTAAAATATATTTTCATTAATTCTTTGAAAATTTCAGACACGTATACAATGTATGCTGATTGTATTCACCACTGCTCATCCCTCTAACTCCTTGCAGATCCCTGTGCCCCCTCTCCTCTTGCAAGGATTGCATCCAGCACCACCTTTTGCTCTAGCCCAGTTCCCATCTCCCCCCACCCTCCCCTAGAAGACCTACCTTAGGTGATAACCAATCCCCCACTTCTTCTTCAGGAACAGAGATGAGCCCACACACTTCAGCTTCCCCTTGGAGATGAACACTTTCCTGTCTGAAGAGGAAGAAACAAAGAAAGGAGATATCATTCATTTTAGAGAAATATGAAGTATAGTGAACTGCACAGGAGTTTATACAATTTTAAAAGTCAGATGCTATTAAGTTAGAAAAGCCCGCCATCATCTCTGATGATTATGTAGATTATTTACGTGTCAAACACCTGAACAGAATGTTTGTTGTGCACAAACATTTCAAGTTGATTTATTCAATTATGAAATTCAACTGAATGGCATTTATCTTGCAATTAGTGAGCTTCCTAAGCAGGCCATGCTCTGCATCATCACAATGCTGTAGAACATGAAGGGGTACAGACACCTCAAACTTTTGTCAAAAAGACCTGGGTCATAGCATCCAGCAACATAAAAACACCAAGAAAATAATTCAAGATTTTCAGACCTAAGTCCTCATCATGATGCTTAAAGAAGTCAGCAATTACCAGCCAGGATGTCAGCCTCATCCATGAACTGAGTGCTGAAGAGGACCACGCGGTCTGCTTTGCGTTCCTTCAGGAGATTCCACACCCGGTGCCTTGAGAAGGGGTCCAGGCCAGCAGTGGGCTCATCCAGTAGGAAAATCTGGAGGAGGGATCCAATGAAAGAATTTTCACTGACAATGGGAGCAGGCAGAACAGAGGCTAAGTATGTATATATTTCACTACAGCACCCACTGCTTTACCATAGGACCTCCATCACAGTGCCTTTGTGGGTGAGAAGGTCATTTCCAAATTGATTTTTGAATTTATCTATTAATCTTCTCTGACTTACCTGAGGGTCTCCTAAAATTGCAATTCCAAAAGTCAGTTTTCTCTTCTGTCCACCACTTAGGTTTTGAGCAAGGATATCCTGAATATTCCTCATTTCCAATTCCATCAAAACTCTTTGTATCTACACAAACACACACACACAAAGATACACTTAAGCTACAACAAGAATGCTTTTTGAAACTTTTAACACTATGCAATAAAGTAACGGTTTTCAAAAAGCAACGATATCTGCTTGGGCTTCATATGACTCCATGTTTACTTGATACATGACTTGGGGAAATTATCTACCTCTTCATGATTTAATCTCATTTGAAGGTGAAGAAAATCAAATTACTTATCTAAGGCTTTTTTAAGATTAAAGGAATATACTTAATGATCTAAGATGGTATCACAGGTTACATGTGTTTGTTATTCCTATATTTTTGCAGCCAACCTTAATACATTGATTTGTATGTAGGTAATTTAATGCAACCAAAATCAAAATAAAGTGGATTAAACATTTTAGAAACATTTGGAATTTTCATGTTAGTCTTTGCATATCATGTACCTCATTGTCCACTTCATGTGCTTGAATCCCTTTTATTTTAGCAAATAGCCTGAGATTTTCCCTTACAGTGAGGAAATCAAATTGTACATTACATTGTGGACAAATTCCAGTGAGCTTGATGATACTTTCCAAGTCAGTCATTTCTGAGAGTTTGTTATCATAGATAGTGACACAGCCTATAAACAGGGGTTTCAAAAAACATTATCAAGATAAAATAGCACATTTCACCTACAGTAACTTAAAAAACTTTACAAAATAAAATTAGATATGTGATTTTATATTACTCCTGTGGTCTATCTATTCCAAATTTCATTTTAGTATCCTATCTCACCTGTATTTGAGAATATGGTACATCCTACCTTTTACCACCAAGAAATGAAGTCAATTCCTCTAAACCTCTTAGCTATGTGTGTAACCTGCTTGGAGCAGTGAAATGTGAGTTAATAATAGTGAAAGAGAACACGAGACTGCTGTTTTACATTGGCATTGATTCCTTTGCTGCTCAAAATCCTTAGAACCTCAGCCCTAGAAATTTTCCAGAGATGAGAGAGAGACAGAAACAGAGAGAAAGAGACACAGAGAGGCAACTAGAGAGAGACACTGAGACAGGGGAGACAGACAGACACACACACAGGCAGAGACACACACAGAGAGAAAGACAGACAGAGATGAAGAGAGAGAGAATAAGGCTAAAATCTCAGATGTATAGGTAAAACCATCGTAGGCCATAAGTTACAGTCAAACAGTAAGATTAAGAGACCTTTCCAGTTAACCCATCTAATTATGATAAATATACATGACTGATATTTTTAAAGTTGCTGAGTTTTGAGAGTACTTTATCTATACATAAGAATGTGATCAATATATGTGATCAATATCTATTGAAACAATGTAAATTCTATGAAAATTGAATATTCCTAAAATACTAAAATTCTGTAAGTTAAGCTAATATCATATACATTTTATAAATATATATATATATATTAAATGTCAATTTCTGTGAGTTTAATTATCTCTGTCTTTACTTAATGCTCAGATGTGTAACAAAAGCACAGATGATCCACTTGTCAACCTTGAGGAAAGTCTCTTACCTTTGGTGGGAACACACAGCCCACTAAGGACATTTAACAATGTTGATTTCCCAGCTCCACTGTGACCAAGGATTGCAGTGATCTGACCTTTATATATGTCCAATGCCAGATCTGGGAGGGAAACGGCATGAAGGTTTAAAATCACAAATGTAGGTTTAATGCAGGGCTCATATTGTGCTTATGTATTTATAGTATGCAGCTAAAATTTATGAAAGAATACATTCATTCATTTATTAAATCAAAATTAATGCTCTATTTTTCACTTTTAAAAATGTTGAAGTATGCAGTTTTAGTGGAATGGAAATTGTTTTGCCTGAATAGATTCAACATCACCTTGGCACATTATAGCCATTTGATAATTTCTTAAATTTAAAACAAATCAATAGTGTTATTATGCAACTAAAAATCCTATGAACCAAATAAAATTTTGCTTTCTCCTTTCACAAATGTACACACAATATTGAAGAAGGTCATCTGATTGCCATACTGAACTAAAAGTGGTAGACAAAGGTGTTCTTAAGTTTCCTACTAGTATACATCTTTCATGTGATTACAAAAATTACCCAGCATGACAATATTAGTTCAGTTAGGTGGGGAGCAAAGCAATAACAACATGAGACTCAATACCTATTTACAAAGTCTAGAACTCATCACAGAGAGAATGTTAACTAACTAAAAGTTAAGATTTTCTGTATCTTAATTACTTACCTTTCAAAGCCTCTGTACGCTTAGACTTTTCTATGTATTCTTTTGTAAGGCTTCTGATTCTGGAGAAGAGAGCAAGAAATAAATTGTTTAAAAGGCAGTATTTTTCTTTATTGTCTAGCTCCGAGTTTGGTTGAAAAATCTGGGTAAATTTGGGGTGCAAGAGTATGAGGGGAAGCATGTGAGCTTCGTTTAGCTGTAATGAAACAGCAATGGTACTTTAACTAATGTTTGAAAACTTAACAAGTGCCTGAGCTCCCTTGGAAGAAAGGTTGCTTCTTTCAGTGTGGGCAAAGGCTTGAATGTTGTTCTTGACCATGAGCATTAGTCCTGACCTGAATCATATCTAGCGATGGGGAAGCTCGGTAAGGATACAACATAGACAGCTAACACTACAAGGCTGAGCAGGGAACAGAGTGACATACAAATGTTAGAGGTGACATCTTCATGAAGCCCAGAATCTCTTTAGGTCAGTCAGGCAGTAGAGAATGGCAAGAAGAAATGTCGTGAACAATATCCGAAGCTTTTAGCTATCATTGTACTTTAACTGTTTAGTAGCTGACAAATATAATTATTCCCTATAACTACTTTCCTGCTCTGAAAGGAATACTAACAGTACATGCATTGTAGTTAGTTTGAAGACTAACAAAGTGTTTCATGTTATATGCTGAGAAAGTGGTCCATGAAAAGTATTGGATGCCATTGATTCTATAATGAAGATTATGGTTACTAAGAGGGGTGTGAACAATCATAATTTAAGTACTGTGAAATACTAAATTTATATGTTGCAATTCAGAAACCACTGTAGTTCTGGAAATGCAGGCATATTCTATCTGGTTGTGTTCTATCAAGTAACTGTACATTTGTTTTATGCCACCAACTGTCTTTTTTCATGCAACTCAGGGTTTATGTATGTTGCTTAAAATATATTTCTCACAGCTGCTTCTTGCAGTAGATGGTAATTAACACACAGACAACAAGGCATTGTGCAGACAGTGAGAGACTTTGAATCACTCAGCCCCTCAGGAGATGTCTTTATCAAACATTTCCCCTCAAGCAGGGCTCAGAAAGGATGTGGAAAGATTTTAAGAGCCAGACATGGTGGATGACTCCAAGGGAACAGCATCTTTAAGGCACAGCAGGGATGATATACATATGAACTCACAGAGACAGCATGTACAAGCCCTGCACAGATTCAAACCAGACAAAATCCCAGCATGAAGAAGTGGACATGGGGTCCCATTCCAATCAAGAAGCTGTTTGCAACTGATACCTGCTGGAAAATAGAGAGTCATTTCTTCTCTCATGGAGCGCCACTGGGTGTCTCATCCACAATCCAGGTGAGGCCCCAGGCCCTGGAGTAGTTGACCAACACAAAATGAATTCCATGTTTTGTTTTATTTTTTCAGGGAGGGGACATTTTGTTTTGTTTTGGAATTTTTTGTCTTATTGGCTTTGTTTGTTTGATTTGTTTTTCTTTTGTGGGGTTGAGAAAGAGAAAGAACACAGATCATGAAGTTGGGTGGGTAGAGAGATAGGGAGGATCTGGAGAAAGTTGAGAAAGGGGAAAGAATATGATCAAAATATATTACATGAAAATAAAAAGATTGCAAGTAAAAATAAAGAAAAATTGATTTCTTATTTCATTCAAACATTAACTCCCCATTCTTCCACATCACTTTTTGTTCAGTGAGATACCAAAGAGAAAATGAGAGATACCAGTAGACCAAACAGCCATTATCTTACTATGACTTTCTCTGCCTGAGGTTAAAAGTTATCCAAACTCAGGACAATAAGGGTAACTATAAAGCAGGTCACGTGTTAGGAATTGAAAGTTATGGCTAAAAGTTAGAAAATACCAACATCTGTTGCCCAGGCCCAGGGAACAGAGCAGGAGACAAGAAGAAACATAAAAGCTGGAGGATGGGAAGTGTGCCTGCAAACTCCATCCACGGCTGTCACTCATGAACTCACGGTAGCTGTGGCTGTCTGCACAAGATCAAGCCAGTCCAAATTCCACTATGAAAGGAGGATGGGCCGGGCGGTGGTGGCGCACGCCTTTAATCCCAGCACTTGGGAGGCAGAGCCAGGTGGATCTCTGTGAGTTCAAGGCCAGCCTAGGCTACAGAGTGAGTTCCAGGACAGGCTCCAAAGCTACACAGAGAAACCCTGTCTCAAAAAAAAAAAAAAAAAAAAAAAAAGGAGGATGGACTTACGAGACACACCCAGACTTGAGGGCTATTGACTTTTGATGGTTGCTAAGAGAGCCATTTTTCTTTGGGTGTGTGATCACTGACAGGTTGGTTGCCCATATTTCAGTGGATATTCTCACAATATATATGTGCAAATGGACAGTACTCATTGGATTCAATGGGATATATATTAATATTTATATTTATATATATTAATGAACAGGGCATGAAATTGGGAGGAGGACATGTTAGTAGTGAGCCGTGAGAGTTGGAAGTGGCTAGTGGGGTGCTGGATATGATTAAAATACACTGTATATATTCGTAAAATTTACAAAAAATAAGTCAAAAATACTATCTAAAGTAAGAGTAGCAAACATAAGGACCTTGAGGATTTCTTCCTTATTTGAAATAAATGCAACTAGTACTACGTGAAACAGGTATTTTATGGTAACCCAGAATGAAGATATGCATGACTGAAAGGCATACTGAGCTGACTTCCCATCTGTCTCCAGGCCTTTCCACTTCATTCTTCCCTTTTTCTTTGTCTTCTTAGTAGAAACAATGACTTCATAAGGGAAGAACTATTAAGATGAGCAAAGGGAAAATGGCTGGTATAACTAACAAGGTGGAATCATGAATCTCTGAAGCTAAGGAAAAGAAAAAGAGGGGAGAACAGAAGCAGTAAGTGACAGGCAGAGAGGAGGTTTGCCGAATTGTGGCTGCTGATGTCTTACATTTAAGTTTGTCACTAAAAGAAGCATAGTTTTTAGAAGCATCAGAATATAGGACAGAAAATCACAGACAATGCACGTGAGATTAGGTCGGAACCCTACGAAGGACTCAATGGAGGGTTTGCAGGGCTTAACTGCAATGCATGTCTGGAGCAGGTTTTAGGCTGTGGATAGCATTGCCCCATCCTGGCTTTCCTCTGCACCACATGAGATCTCACCTGATGGCTTCTTTCCCATGGAATTCTGTAGACACAGGTTCAAATAAGTCATCAGAAAACTCATAGTCTGTCTCATTGTCAAGGGCTATCTGATCAGCTTGGTTTTGTTGTGACCAAAACGAGGATTTCAGAAAAAACAAGGGTGGATGTCGTCGTCCATATTCACCTATTAAACCAGTGTAATTACATATGGAATCAGCCACTGTTCTAAAATCCCCTCTAAATGTGAATATGTTTCAACACAAGCAAACACTGTCTTAAGGTGTTTTGACATTGGGACTACTAGAGAAAAATATGAAGATATTAGATTAGCTACATAAATAATGATTTTTTGAGGGAAAATAAAGAGAAAATATAAAGCAAAATCAAAGACATTTCTAATCTTGGGTTATCCAAAATGCAGATCCGAATATATTATGTCTATACAGTCACTAAAAGGATGAGGAAATTACTAATTACATATCCAAATATAGTATGAGTTCACGCAGTCAATTAAACAATTACTAACTATTAAATGAACATTTTAAAGCAAGACAACATAACAAAACAATTATTTGATGGGCCATAAGAAAGAGTGGAAAGGGGCACAGCACATCAATCCAAACAATATGAAGGGCAGGAGAACCTAAGTATATAATCAAAGTAAGTTCAATTTTTCTATAAGTTCCTCTCATCATGTCAACTTACTTGGTACAAGAAAAATAAAAATAAAAAGATAGCCAGTGAGCTAGCTATGAGATAATCTCAACTGGTCTAATACTCATTCAAAATGGACTCCTAAAAGAACAGCGAATGTAAAGAAAATTAATTTCCCAATTTTTCCCAGAATTGATGAAATTTATGGTCATAAATTTAAAAATCTTAAGGAAATCTAAATATGAGCATGTATGTGTGCACATAAGTGTACACACACACACACACACACACACACACGAGACAAATTCATTTTAAATTTAGAAGGCTTAAAAGCAACAAAAAGAAAAGATAAAAATCTTAAAAGATGCCAAAAATAAACTGGACATTACAAAGGAAATAATGATAACAATGAATAGACATTTCCTGTTGGGGACCATGCAAGACAGAAGATCGTGATGTCTCAAGTTTAAATAACATTAAAAACAGCAGATTTATATTATTGAAATAAAAACAAATCTGCCAGCTTAGAGCTCTGCACTCAGTGTAAACATATCTTTTAAAAATGAAGGCAAAATAAAGACTAGTGTAAACATAAGATAATTGGGTAGAAATATACCAAAACAATATGAAATATTGGTAAGTAAAAATTGGAAAAGCACATATTTCAAACTAAATTTAAAAATTTTTAAATTGAGTCTTGAGAAAAAATGAATTATATCACATATTGCATAAGGTTTAAATCAAAACCTAAAAGAAAGAACATTAAAATTTATACTTATTTGTAGAGAAGTCATTTGCCTAAGATGCCATTACCATGATGGGGCAATGGAGATGTAATAGGTTTTTGTCAACTAAAGTGCTGGGGCGGGGGGGGGGGATTCAAAGAATAAGCAACTTTTAGGGATTAAAAAATATAGTAACATCTTTCTATAATAAGATTTGGAATGAATTACAGTAATTCTGAGCCACCTGAAATGAGTGCACCAGAAATAAAAACTAAAATTTGACTCCCAAACAAGGACTTTGGCAATTTAACAATAAAGGCAAAAACTTAACACTAAAGCATAGAAAAAAAGTATTGTAAACATTTCTTAAGGAAATTTGTCTAAGTTAGATCAGTATTATTTAGACTATGCATTACTCCTTCACTAGAAGTTTTGTTTAATCAGTACTGGAAATAAAACATATAAGCATATATGATACATATATATCATATAAACACTATACTTACACACATAAACATAACCAAGAATTATGCAGAATTATGTATATATAAACTATTCATCTTCTATGTATACACACATTAACAAAGCTGATAAATTGAATAACTTATTCTTCAGTAAACTTTGGGAAAGTCACCAGAGACAATTACCATGTATGTATGATTCACTCAAAATCAGGAAGATCAACTATTAACTAAAAAGGAAAATCTCTCTTTTGCTGCCTCTCACTGATTCACCTTTTCTTCATGTGTTTACCCGTGGCTGCTCTGGGATGGAGCACTGGCCCCGGTGTCTTGCATAGGAAATGCACATAGGAAAAACAGTCTGTGCTCTCGAGCAGATAAAGTATACTAGAGAGGAGCAAAGGAAGGACCTTTTACAGGTATTTACTGAGTCCCAGGATGTACCAAGTCCTCTCGGGGTGTTTGAGCTCAGTCAGCCAATAAGACCAAAATCATAGCCTTTGAGAAGCTTATATGGATTAATAAATTGAAGGGAAATACAATTATAAATGTCCTTCAGATGTGACTATATATTATTGTAGGATGGCTGCATGTTATTATCCCTGTCCGACCTTGAAAATACAGGTGCCCTGGTTCCACTCGCAACCATTTAAGTAAGCATGGCTTAGCTTGAGCAGAGTTGCTCTTACTTTAAACCACCTATAATGACATGGGTGAACTAAACTATTGTTAAATGAAGGAAAGTAAACACAGTAAGGAAAGTGTCACTTGATTTGACATATTTGGGAATAAAGAGTTGAGTTCATAAATACAGAGCAGAATGGTGGTCCCAGGGGCCAAATGGCAGGGTAAGACTTGGGAGATTTTTGACAAAAACCCATACAGTTTCAGCAAAAAGGGAGAAGTGAGTTCAAGGGACCTCAGAACATGGCACTACAGTCAGTAACAGTGTATCGTACTCTTGAAAATCTCATGTAGTAGGTTACCACAAAAACAAGTATGTGAGGTAATACACATACACATGTTGATTAGCTCAACGGAGTCAATCACAATGTAGCTATGTTTCAAAACATAATATGTTTCATATTATAGGTAGTAAATATGTGTTCATTTATCAGTTGAATGATAAAGCTCATGACATAGCTCAGATATACGGAGTGTAGAGACACAGATCTTTCAGCAACTACAAACATTTAGGAATAAAAAGCCCTAAATTGTAGGAAGTAGTCAGAGACAAATAAAGAGAAATGGACTGCACACTCATCTAAAATACTACATATTCCACAATCACAAACTTCTGATTTCAGTTTTGAGCTGATAAATTGCAAGAGAGATGAAAGAGCCAGTTCTTCCCGAGTGACTCTGCTCATTGTCTTCCTGTAAGTGGACATGTTCTGGAGATGTGGGTGATGCATTTGAAAGACATATTTTTAAAATCTCACATTTTAATTCATTATTAACTAATTAATCAAAATTTTTATCAAATAATTAGTTAATTGTATATAAAATATGATTGATAAATGAGATTACAAACATTCTATTAAGTCTTATCATGGAACTACTTACTTGGTAAAACCTTTTCAAAGTAAAATGTCAATATCAGGTACAAGACACTATCGAAGAACAACATGAAAATTGTGGCAATGATTAGATTTGAGTTGCCTGATGGGTTTGCATTAGAATTCACATCATAATCCATGTGTAAGAGCTGGAAATTAAAAATAACCCAGTAAGTCAAAGGCAAATAATCACCTTTTAGAAATAGCTTAGCTATTTCATGGACTGTAACTGTTATCTTTTACTAGGTCCCTGAAAGACAAAGTTAAATCACTTGACTGCCAAGACTACAGATTTTGACTGGAAAACAAAGATATGTAAAAACTATAATGCAACTTACCAATCGTGTTTAGTACAGTGAATGTATGTTCCAAATGAGACACACATTAAGTAGAAAGAGAACTTAGCAAAAGTGTGATAGTCACATAAGGGCTTGCTAATTGGAAAAAGGGACAAGAAAAGACTTTCTGGGAGATGCTGCCTGACAGTAAAAAATTAATAACGCATTTCATGTTTAAACAAAGACCGTAGGAAAACTGACGGAAGGGGTTGGATAGTTGCCTGAGGGGTCAAGAGCACTTGATGCTCTTGCAGAGGATTCATGTTCTGTTTCCAGCACCCACACTGAGTGGCTCACAACCACCTGTAACTTTAGCTCCAGAATATCTGATACCCTCTTCTGACCTCTTCAGATACCTGCACACAGTTGAGCATGTGTATACACACACACACACACACACACACACACACACACACACACACACACACACACAGAGGGGGAGAGAGAAAAAAATAAAAATAAATTTTTAATAAAAGAAAAAAATGGGCCAGGTGGTGGTGGCGCACGCCTTTAATCCCAGCACTCGGGAGGCAGAGGCAGGCGGATTTCTGTGAGTTCGAGGCCAGCCTGGGCTACCAAGTGAGTCCCAGGAAAGGCGCAAAGCTACACAGAGAAATCCTGTCTCGAAACCCCCCCCCAAAAAAAATGGACTGATCCATAATTTTCAAGAGAATCAGCATTACATGTCATATATATTATATAGTTACAGTAATTCTTATCATCACATCATAATGGAGATTAAATAATTCCATATCTGAGGGAAAGAGTTGGTCTGTTCAGCTTAAGAACTAAGTAGAAAAGGAGAATAAAAAAATACTTGAGGATCAAAAAGGGATTTACCAGTCAATGGTTGAGCATCATTTTCATTTTATTTTGCTTTGTGTTATTGCCTCAGAATTAAACCACATATCCTTTTAAAATTAAATAAGATGGCTAACTGGGGTACATCAGTTCAAACTCAATTTATAACATAAACTTTGGAAAGTGACAAAACATTTACACTACATTAAAGAACTATGAATCCATTTGTCTTTTTTGACATATAAAAGAACTTATTTTCCAGAAGAAAATGACTTCTGGCTTTTAGGGTTCTTCTCTGAAATCTCACAAGTACATTCCATTGAACTACAGTGCTCAAAAGGCTACGTGTAGAAATGACTATATACTATAGAGTTCCAGGGAGGAAAGATATTTCAGAAATATCATTAATAAGCTGGCTGGCTTCCCACTCACCTGGGCCATTCCAAGCATAAAGGCAAAGGGGCTGAGCAAACTTAGAACCCACTCCAGGGACACAGGAAGGTATCTGTACAATGCTGTGAATCCCAGACTTCCGGAGAAGACAGTGAGAAAGAACACCACAAAGTCGGTGAGGAAAGACTTCCTTAGTAAGACACTCATTAAGAAAGACAAAGAGATCTATAACAAGAGAAGACCCAGTTGATGTATGTTTATCTGAAAATTATTACTATAACAAAACAAATGATTTCTTATATAGAATTAGTTTTCTCTACAAATTTTACAGAAAATTAGAACTATCAAGAACTATAGATCAATATTATTTATCTACAGATTGTCTCATGCAAATAAAAAATAGGGATACACAGAAATTGCCTAATTGGTTCCAACTTTGCTTCTTAGACTGAAAACTAGACACAGAAAGATTTTATTCACCAACTCACCAAAGATAAGCCATAGAAGAAAAAGAGGCTGAAGATCGTCATGAATCCAGTCAAAATGACAAATTGAACCAACTTTACAATAAATGCCAAGAGAAGGGCCACAATGAGGACAATGACACCATAGAGCAAACCCCAGGACAGCCTTATATAAAAACAAAATTCTATTAGTGTTTCATAGTTAGATGGAAAAGAGTCCCTACTCTGGCTACTTATACTACCCTTCTTCCAGCCCCGTACTCACTCAACAGACTTCATAGAATCTTCTCTAGAATATATAAGAAGAATAGAGTAATTTGGGGATGTAAATAACCTTACATAGAATTAATACAAAGATTCAAGATGAATCTCCTGAATATTGACAGTCTTTTTCATCTTTCAGGTGTGAATATACATGTATCTTGCTGAATTTCAATCCTTTAATATAACTAAGTTAAAGTCTCTTTATTCCATGTAAAGTTACTCTGATCTAACTTTTTTTTTTCATGGCTTTATTATGGAAGCAAGAATGCCTAATTCTATACTTCCCTCTTCTCCCTAATGTGCTTACAATAAAGTTCCTTTTTCTCCTTATAGGAACACTAACTGTTCTATACACTTTGACATCAGTCAGATATTGTTTGAGATAGCATGAGATGAGGGTTCATATTATTATTATTATTATTATTATTATTATTATTATAGCACTATAATGTCTTTCCTTTGTCATTTTCCTTTTCTTCATTAATACTTTCTGTCAAATTACAGTCTTAAAGTGTTTATAGTAAATGCCAATGAGGTATACAGGGAGCCAGCTTGGTAAGTAAAGTGCTGGGCAATGCAAGCATGAAGACTTGAGTTTGATTCCCAGAACCTACAAAACAAAACAAATCAAAACAAAACAAACAACAACAAAAATAAACAACTGTGCACAGTGGTGAATGCTCGTAATCCTAGAACTGGGGGAAAAGAGACAGGTAGATGCCAATGGATCACGGATAGAGCTCTAGTTAGCCAATCAAATCTAATCAAAGAATCTCAGGCCAATAAAAGACTCAGTCAGATGGACAATAACTGAGGAACCTCACTATAAGTTGACCTCTGGCCACCATACATGCACACATATGTGTGCACACACAAGAACACACACATACACTAACACATGAAGCTTAGTGACCAGTAAAAAATACTGTGTGAATGTATTATTATAGTCATAAGAAATTAACCAGTTTTATTATTTTTGATAGATAATTCCTATAGCATTTCCTACTTTATCTATATTATTATTTACTGATTTACAGCTTATGTTATGCCCATAGTTGTTAGTTATTATTTAACTAACATATTTATACTAGGGTTCACTAATAAATGAGAGCATATTTAAATGAGGGCTCACTCTGTATTGCACAGTGGAAATGATTGTCAACAAATGGGTACTGTCTTATGTCTACAGCTCCAGTAGCTGTTATTATTTCTCCCAATTTAACAAAACAGAATCCTACAAAAAAAGATATGATTCATTTACTTCCTCTGATCTCAGAGACAGATGGATATTAACTTGTAGGAGTTTGATAAGATGAATGCTTCCTGCTCCCTGATTACACATGCAATTCCTATTCATGCAATATAAATTAATTTTGTCAGGCCAAGAATATAAATCTTAAGTTATATCTTTATCTCAACTACCTACCATTTTCCTGATCATTCTAAAAAAAAACCCCAAAAATAAAACAAAAACCATTGTAAATATAGATCCCAACTTGAAAATAAGCTAACTATAGAGCTTAAAATAGCCAGTAATTTCTAGGAGTACAGAGAGAGAGACACTAAAGTTGAACAAATGGAACACAGAACAGTTTTGGGAGAGTAAAGCTATAATCCATGATACTGGGACTCTAGACATAAGACAGTACCCATTTGTTGACAATCATTTCACTGAGCAACACAGAGTGAGCCCCAGTTTAAATATGCTCTTTATTAACTAACAACTGCTGTTTTATTAATTATGGTAAATATATAACATTTATGCACATGACTAACAAGGGAAAGTCTACAGGAAGAAGTGAGCTGCCTCTACTTTCTGCTCAAGAAATAAAGACTATTATTTTTAAAAAGTATGAATTAAATAATGCTTTTGCCATGGCATGATTCTGATATATCCCACGACCAAGGGACACTATATCACTTTATGATAATTAAAGAGCAGAAACTTGGGCTTTCAACTTGAAGTTTTATGCTATTTCATACAGAGGTCATAACTCTAACTGCCAAAACACATGTTAATATTTAGCATCTACTGATCACCAAATACTTTTCAAAGTGTAGGCTAGGGTTTTATAAGAAAGGGCCTAGGGGCCAGAAATATGGCTCAGTGGTTAAGAGCACCGACTGCTCTTGTAGATGACCCAGTTTTGATTCCCACATCCACATAGTGACTCACAAATATCTGTAATCTAGCATTGGACATGCAGGCACCAGGTACACATGCCATGCACAGAAATGTGTGGAGGCAGGCAAAACACCCATGCACATAAAATAAGAAAATATATATTTTTAAAAATAATGAGCATACTTAATCATGTCAACAACCATCCAAGGATGGTATGGTTGGATATATCCCCCACTCTTGCAGAGGCAGAAATTGAGGCTCACTGATTTATGCAGTTTTCCTATGATAACAACTGGTGAGGGGCAAGTGAGACGTAGGTAAACACTGATACTATTTTCTTGCTCCTCTGTTTCTCTTGGCTAAAGCTGCTGCTTGAGGAGCATAACATTTAATATATTCAGCTCCACAGTGTTTTTTTTCATTATGCTTTTAGCGTAACACCCCATTTAAGGGATCAAACGAATTGCTTGTTGATCCAACAACAACAAACAGCTCGAAAGCAAGCATTTTATTGAACATTAGAAGTTCTAAGTTCTCATGTATTTTAAAGCAAGAGACATTGGCTGCACAATATCTGAAATATCATTCAATGGCAAATATGTAATTCATTGCTCAATTCAGAGTTAAGTATGGCGAAGTTCATCCTTTTTCAGTGCAGTATTACACCAGGGAGAGCCCACGTAATTCACAGGAAATGGAAGCAAGAAAGATTTACGTTTTAATAATGATGGAGAGTTTGGAAGGATCGTTGTTTTGTTTGAAACAGTGTCATGTACCCAAGGTTGACCTTGAACTCCATATATGGCCAATGATGATCTTGAACTTCTGTTTCTTCTACATCTCCCTCCCACAAGCTGAGATTATAGATATGTACCACCACACCCAGTAAATATAGTGCTGTGGATCAAAGTCAAGGCTTTATAAATGCAAGGCAAGCGCTCTGCCAGCTGAAATACATTCCCTTTGTCAATGATGTTTTCTCCCTAGAGACTCACTTTCCGAGCCCTTCCATCAACTTACCAGAATGCAGAATCTTGAAGACCCATCACTGTCATCAAGCCCTTCATCTTTTTCCTTTCTCTTGTAACACCAGCTGAGATATAGTAGGTGAGTGGGGAAAAACAAATAATATATAAAAAAAGGAAAGAATCAGTCGTTATTCCTCCTTGGGCAATGAAAGGCTCTATCTTCATGTGTTTTCCGGTTACTGACATCATCTCTTCCATCACTGAGTGATTTGTTGTGATCTAAACAAAGATATCAGTGAAGAGAACAGGCATAACCATGGTACACAGAGAACATCCTGCTTCCCCTGAATGTATAACTGGATCTGATGCTAGCCTGAGTTTCTTCTCACATGTTCTGTGGCTATTTAGGTTCTTGAGTCATATCTTTCATCCTGGTCTCCCTACACTACTTAGAATCTTATCAGCTTCATGATAACTAATGGCTGTTCATTTTTCTTGGAATTTTTTTTCTATTGTATAAGGTAGACATGATTCCCACCTGATCATTCAGTGACTCATTTAAATCATTAATTTAATCATTATTGATTAAAATGATCATTCAGAAGATCATTTTAATAAGAATTCTTCCATCAAGGCTGGGAACTGTGTGTTTCTTTATAGATAAGAGCACTGTTTATAATTCCATGACAGTACAAGTTTCCTGTTCTAATTATGTGATTACACATCCGACTTCCTTAGAGTACTGATTCCCTGGAGAAAAGAAAATCTTATTCTGTTGATGTTACTATCTACATTGTTCTACTACAACTGGAAATGCAGCAGCCTTGGTGAACTTCAGTCGGGGAAAGCGAGTAGATGAATGAATTCGAGTGAACAAGTAACTGAATAAGTGAGAGAGTGAAAGAACACAGCTATCTACTGACACAGTCACAGAACTGAACAGAATTGTGTTTCATCCCACATTTTGCACTCACTTCTATGATGGCTGAATTAATGGCAGCCTGAAGAGCCACAAACCCATCTGTCCAGAAGTATGAAACGTCACAAAAAATATTATCTTCATATGCAGAACAATGAGCTTTGAGAACAAAGAAAAGAATGTGAGTATGGGGTGTGAGTCTAATTATTGCAAGCAGAGAATTTTACAATCTCCTCCCATACCAAAAACACATTTGTTGCCTTGAAATCCATAAAATCTCAGATTTATAATTACTAATAATTGTTGAAGTGAGGATACAAAGCCATTACCCTAGAAAGTGTTCTTTGTTTCTATATTTTCTAAGTCAATACCTTTTTCATATTTTCTTTTGTTTCTCTATTGTTCATATTTTTGAGCTTTTTCTTGCTGCTTTTGTATTTATTGTTATTATTATTATTAGGAAGTTTGGTGTGGGGGGAATTCAATTTATAACCTTATACTTGGTAGGCAAGCATTATACCAGTAAGTTATACTCCCAACCTTTGTATTAGTGATTTAAAATAACTTTTAAGATTATCAAAAGGTAGTTCTGTAGTCTAAAATAAGACCAAGACCCCACTGCAATCAAGTATTTTCTAGTGAGATAATTGGATATAATAAAATAATGGGCAAATGGAGTTCATAATAAGATAATAATTAGGTAGTCTTTTGAAGAAAAGTTATTTTGAAAATGAAAAGTCAAAATTACTCCTCTACTGAAATTTTATCTACAGTTTATTAAAGATAAGCCATCATTAAATTGGAAAATTTGTTCTACACTATATTAACTTTAAGTGATAAGGGCATATGTAGACTTTAAAATGGCATAAATACAAGCAGAAGAAATATCTGTACATTAACCCACACACATTAAGAAGTAAGATCTAACCAGAAGAATACAGCCCACAGAATCAGCTAACCAGGGCTCGTAGGGACTCACAGACTGAAGTGGCAATCAGGGAGCCTGTGTGGGTCTGAGCTAAGTCCTCTGTATGTTATGGTACAGCTTGGTGTTTTTGTGGGACTGCTAACAGTGGGCATAAGGGTGTCTCTGACTCTTTTGTCTGCTTTAAGAACCCTTTTACTCCTACTGGGTTGCCTTGTCCAGCCTTGATATGAGGGTATGTGCCTAATCTTTTTGTAATTGGTTATGTCATGTTTGGTTGATATCCCTGGGAGGTCTGCCCTTTTCTGAAGGGAAACAGAGAAGGAGTGGATCTGTGGGAGAGGGGAGTTGGGAAGAGGAACTGTGAGGAGAGGAAGGAGGGGGATGTAATATATGAGAGAAGAATAGAAAATAAATAAATAAACAAAGAAGAAGTGAAGACTAGAAAGGCAAAATTCCCCATTTCTTCTGTGGTCTTATTCTACCAATAAAATCTATCATCATCCTATGACAACGACTTCCCTAAACTTTATGGCCATTTATAGATTTCTAAAAAGATGTCTATATTCCTAAGCAATACTTACTAAGTAGTTTAAAAATTATGCAAATCTTACCACATAGTTTTACAAGCTAATAATGTCTTTTGTATTTTCAGAATCATATTTTTGGTCCGTTTGATCTGATGTAAAAATAAGATTCCTTTTCATTAATAGAATTATTGTGGTCCTTTTTAAAGCATTTCATAAAAGGTTTTCTCTTCTTATTTAGAGATTCTTTCCTCTTCATATTACAATAATATAATTACAATTATTGAACATATTTCAATTTTTTCTTTGATAAGCATTTGTTAACAGTGCCTCTGGAGTTTCCTAGTGGTACACTGTTTTTCTTTTTATGAGTCACAGTTGTTTTTGCAGTCTTATGTTTCATCGTTGATTTTCTTTTTTTTTTTTTTTTTTTTTTTTTTGGTTTTTCGAGACAGGGTTTCTCTGTGTAGCTTTGCGCCTTTCCTGGGACTCACTTGGTAGCCCAGGCTGGCCTCAAACTCACAGAGATCCGCCTGGCTCTGCCTCCCGAGTGCTGGGATTAAAGGCGTGCGCCACCACCGCCCAGCTTCATCGTTTATTTTCTGTATGTCTGACTATCAAATGCTTTTTTTCCTATGAACTCTTGCATATAGCAACTTTTTAGTAATTGTGAACTGAGACTTCCTACTCAGAAATACATCTTTGTGTTCTGGGTTGGTATGAGAACATTCCAGACAAGTTTGATAATGCCTTCAATTTATGTAACTGATGCACTCCTATTTTTCACGTGACTGTTATTTCTACTTGAAAGTTTGAAGTTGAAGTCTTTTAAAAGACATAATATTGCCTAGAACCCAAAAGAAAGAAGTTTCCTTGTTCCATTATTTTTTTCTGCTACAAGATGATTCCTCCTCCACTCTTCCCATTGATGAAAGGCACATCTTTTGTTGCTGTTGTTTGTTTTTGCTTTTAGTTTTGAAGAAAGGGTCTCATTCTGTTACCTAAGCTGGCCTAAAACGTGGTGGGTATCCCAGGCTGGCCTTGACATTACATTCATCCTCTCATCTCGAGTGCTGGGATTACAGATCGAAGTCATTACATTTGGTTTGAAGGATACATCTTTCTGAAAGTTTCAGCCTGATGACATAGCTCCAACTGAGGCAAGCTTGACACCATCTGATTTATCCTAAATTTGCCATTGAAGCTCAAGCTTCTTGTTGGAAAAAAACAGTTAGACCCATATGTCATCAGGAAACATAAACACAACACACTGATGTTTAGTAATCACTTTCACTACTGGCTGCTGTGATTTTCTTTTTCATGTGATTTTAGTTTAGGATGAATATATGTGCACTCTTGTGTGTGTATGTGTGGGCAACATTTCTTGTTTGTCTAATTTTATTTACTTCTAGAAATTGACTTTACCTTTGTTATAGTGGGAGGTAGGACGAATGAGTTAATATGTATGCTCATGTGTGCATATGTGTGTGACGGTCAGAGGTCAGCCCTGAGTGTTGTTCCCAGGAGCAATCCGCCATGTCTTTTGAGACAGGGTCTCTCACTAGGACCTTGGACTCACTAATTGGGGTAGCCTGGCTTTCTGGGGAGCCATCTCTGACTGCTTCTCTAGCACTACAATCACAAGCATGTACCACCACGCCATGAGTTTTACATGTGTTCTAGGCATCAA
This sequence comes from Peromyscus eremicus, assembly GCF_949786415.1. NCBI lineage: Eukaryota > Metazoa > Chordata > Mammalia > Rodentia > Cricetidae > Peromyscus > Peromyscus eremicus. Next base: position 91,928,819 of record NC_081423.1, read on the forward strand.
ACTACCATCCTCACACTTGCACAGCAAGTATGTTACTAACTAAGCTATCTTCTCAGTTCCTTGTTGTTGAAACTTATTAATTTGCATTAATTAATATCCTGTTCAAGTTTACTTTCTCTTGCTGTGATATAACCAATAAAGCTTACCAAAAGTAACTAGGGAATTAAGGGATTTATTTTAGCTTATAGGTTATAGTATATCATTAAGGGAAGCCAAGGCAGGATCATGAAGCAGAGATCACTGAGAAATGCTGCTTACTAGCTTGTTTCCCTTTGCTTGTTCAGTTACATTTATCTATAAACTAGGTTCACCTCCCTAGGGATGGTATCATCAACAGTGGACAAGATGCTCCTACATCAATTAGCAGTTAAGAAAATGTGATACAGACATGCCCACAGGCCAATCCAAGGGAAGCAATTCTCCAGTTGAGTTCCCTTTTCCCAAGTTGTCCAGTTAACAACAAAACTAGCCAGGACATATCCCTACATACTCCTATAACATTGGAGGAATGGAAAGCCATCCAGTTTGGGAGCTTCATAGTTACCTGTGTGGTCCTTATGCTCTTCCATGGTTGGAATCCTTAGTCCTTTATGGAATTTCAAATGATAGGAGTAAGTGTTGGTGAATATGACCCTCACTACATCTTTGTAATGGTTTGAAATTAGTTCTGTCATATTTTCTTCATCTGGAAAAGCCAATATTTCTCTTCCTGGAATTTCAAGAAAAAGATTACTACTATAAGTAAATTCCTATAAGCAATACCTATGAGAAGCTACATTAGTTACTTTTCTGTTGCTGTGATAAAACACCATGACCAAAGTCAATTTAAGGAAAAGGGAGTTGATTTTAGCTTATGGTTCCAAAGTGATGAGTACATCTTGAAAAATTGGAGGAAATCAATAAATCCCTTAAAGCCAAGGGGGGAAAAACAGATGAAGGAAACTATTCAAGACCTGAAAATCAAAATAGAAGCAATAAAATACAAACTGAGGGAATTCTGGAAATGAAAAATCTGGTTAAAGAAACAGGAACTACAGATGCAAGCATCACCAACAGAATGCAAGAGATGGAAGAGAGAATCTCGGGCATTGAAGATACAATAGAAGAAATGGATTCATCAGTCAATGAAAATGTTAAATCTGAAAAACTCCTAATACAAAACATCCAATAAATCTGGAACAGTATGAAAAGTTCAAACCTAAGAATAATAGGAATAGAAGACAGAGAAGAATCCCAGCTCAAAAACCCAGAAAATATATTTAACAAAATCATAGAAGAAAAATTTCCTAACCTAAAGAATGACATGCCTTAAAAGGTACAAGAAGCTTACAGAACACCAAACAGATTTGATCCAAAAAGAAAGTCCTCACATCACACAATAATCAAAACATCAAAACATACAGGAAAAAGAAAAAGTATTAAAAGTTGCAGGGGAAAAGGCCAAATAATATAAAAAGGCATACCTACTAAAATCACACCCAAAACTTCTCAACAGAAACTACAAAGTCAGAAGGGTCTGGACAGACATCTTGCAGACTCTAAGAGACCACAGATGCCAGCCCATACTACTATACTCAGCAAAACTTTCAATAACCATAGATGGAGAAAACAAGATATTTCATGACCAAGTCAAATTTAAACCATTTATATCCATAAATTCAGTCCTACAGAAGGTGCTAGAAGGAAAATTCCAACTCAAGGAAGTTAACTACACCCACAAAAACACAAGAAATAGTTAATCTTGCACCAGCAAAATCCAAAGAAGAGACACACACATGCGTACACACACACAACACACACACACACACACACACACACACACACACACACACACACACTACCACCACCACCAAAATAACAGTAATTAACAATCACTGGTAGTTAATATCCCTCAACATCTGTGGACTAAATTTGAAAATCAAATGGCACAGGCTAACAGAATGGATATGAAAAGAGTATCCATCATTCTACTGCATAAAAGAAACATACCTCAACAAGAAACACAGATATTACCTCAGAGTAAAGGACTGGAAAAAGATTTTCCAAGCCAATAGACCCAAGAAGCAAGTTGGTATAGCTATCCTATTATCAAACAAAATAGACTCTAAACAAAAATTAAAAGAGTGGAGAGGCAAATTTCATAATCATCAAGGGAAAAAAATCCACCAGGATAACATCTCAGTTCTGAACATCTATGCCCCAAATGCAAGTGCACTCTCATTTGTAAAAGAAACATTACTAAAGCGTAAATCACACATAGAAACCCACACATAAATAGTGGGAGACTTCAACACCCACTCTTGCCAATGCACAGGTTGTTCAGACAGAAACTACACAGAGAAATAATGGAATTAATAGACATTATGACTAAAATGGACCTAACAGATGTCTATAGAACATTTCACGCAAACACAAAAGAATATACCTTCTCAGCACCTCATGGAACCTTCTCCAAAATTAACCATCCTTAGTCACAAAACTAGTCTCAACAGATACAAGAAACTGAAATAGTCCTCTGTACCTTATCAGACCACCATAGATTAAAGCTGGATTTCAACATCAATAGAAACAACAGAAAGCCTAGAAACTCATGGAAACTGAACAACTCTCTACTGAACTACCACTGGGTCAAGGAGGAAATAAAGAAAGAAATTAAAGCCTTCTAAGAATTCAATGAAAATGAAGGCATAACATACCCAAACTTACAGAACACAATGAAAGTAAGAGTAAAGTTCATAGCGCTAAGGGAGATCTCATACCAGTGATTTAACTGAAAGCATACCTGAAAACTCCAGAACAAACAGAAGCAAACATACCCAAGAGGAATGGATGACAGGAAATAGTCAAATTGAGGGCTGAAATCAATAAAATAGAAACAAAGAGAACAATACAAAGAAACAAAGAGCTGGTTCTTTGAGAAAATCAGCTAGACAGACAAACCCTTATCAAAACTAACTAAAAGGCAGAGAAAGAATATTCATATCAACAAAATTAGAAATGAAAAGGGGGGTATAACAGAAACTAAGAAAATCCAAAGAATTATTAGGTCATACTTCAAAAACTTGTACTCCACAAAACTGGAAAATCTAAAAGAAATGGACGATTTTTTCTATAGATATCACTTACTAAAATTAAATCAAGATCAGATAAACAATTTAAATAGATCTGTATCACCCAAGGAAACAGAAGCATTCATTAAAAATCTCCGAACCAAAAAAAGCCTAGATGGTTTTAGCTCAGAATTCTACCAGACTTTCAAAGAAGATCTAACACCAATACTCCTCAAATTATTCCATAAAATAGAAATAGAAGGAACATTCCCAAATTCACTTTATAAGGCCACAGTCACTCTGATACTCAAACGACACAAAGACTCAACAAAGAAAGAGAATTACAGACCAATTTCCCTCATGAACACAGATGCAAAAATACAAAAAAAAAAAAAAAAAAAACCTCAAAAATTGAATCTAAGAACACATCAAAAAGATCATCCACCACAATCAAGTGGACTTTATTCCAGAGATGCAGGGATGTTTCAATATAGGAAAATCTGTTCTTGTAATCTACTACATAAACAAACTGAAAAAAAAACACATGATTATCTCATTAGATGCTGAAAAAGCCTTTGACAAAGTCCAACACACCTTCATGATAAAAGTCTTGAAGAGATCAGGATTACAAGGGGCATATGTGGTGATATTGTGTCCCCCAGTATATTGTGCACCCTAATAAACTTATCTGAGGTCAGAGAACAGAACAGCCACTAGACAGACATAGAGGCCAGAAAATGGTGGCATACACACCTTTAATCCTATCACTTGGGAGACAGAGATCCATCCAGATCTCTGTGAGTTCAAGGCCACACTGGAAACTGCCAGGCATGGTGACACACACCTTTAATCTCAGGAAGTGATGGCAGGAAGCAGAAAGGTGTATAAGGCATGAGGACCAGGAACTAAGTTTGCTAAGTTTTTAGGCTTTTAGCAGCAGTTCAGCTGAGAGCCATTCGGATGAAGACACAGAGGTTTCCACTTTGAGGAAACAAGATCAGCTGAGGAATTGGTGAGGTGAGGTTAGCTGTGGCTTGTTCTGTTTCTCTGATCTTTCAGTGTTCACCCCAATATTTGGCTCCTATGTTTTTTATTTAATAAGACCTTTTAAAGATTCATGCTACAGGCATACCTAAACATAATAAAGGCAATATAGAGCAAACCAATAGCCAACATCAAATTAAAGGGAGAGAAACTTAAAGCAATGTCACTAAAATCAGGAACAAGAGAAGTCTGTGCACTCTCTCCATATCTATTCAATATAGTACTTAAAGTTTTAGCTAGAGCAATAAGATAACTTAAGGAGATAAAGGGGATACAAATTAGATATGAAGAAATCAAAGTATCAATATTTTCAGATGATATGATAGTATACATAATTTTACTAGGGAATTACTACAAATGATAAACATCTTCAGTGCAGTAGCTGGATACAAGACTAACTAAAAGAAAAATCAGTAGCCCTCCTATAAATAAAACTGTAAATGGGCTGAGAAAGAAATCAGGGAAACAACACCCTTCACAATAGCCCCCAAATAATATAAAATATCTTGGGATAACTCTAACCAAGCAAGTGAAAGACCCCCATATGATAAAAACTTCAAGTTTTTGAAGAAGGAAATTGAAAAAGATATCAGAAGATAGAAAAATCTCCCATGCTCATGTATCATCAGTAGGACCAACATAGTAAAAATGGCCATGTTACAAACACAATCTACAGATTCAATTCAATCTGCATAAAAATTCCATCACAATTCTTTACAGATCTTGAAAAAACAATAATCAACTTCATATTTGAAAAAAAACAGGATAGCTAAAACAATCCTGTACAATAAAAGAACTTCTGGAGGAACCATCATCCTGATTTGAAGCTGTACTATAGAGCTTTAGTAATAAAAAACCACATGGTATTGACATTAAAAACAGATAGGTTGATTAATGAAATCTAATTGAAGACCCAGAAGTAAATCCACAAATCTATGGACACTTGATTTTTACAAAGAAGGCAAAATATTTCAATAGAAAGAAGAAAGCATCCTCAACAAATAGTGCTGGTCTAACTGGATGTCACTATGTAGAAGAATGCAAATACATCCATATCTATCATCCTGCACAAAACTCAAGTCCAAGTGGGTCACAAACCTCAACACGAAACCAGATACACTGAATCTAATAGACAAGAAATTGAGGAATAGCCTTGAATGCACTGGCACAGGAGACAACTTCCAGAATAGAACACCAATAGGACAGGCGCTAAGATTGATAATTAATAAATATATAAAGAACTCAAGAAACTAGATATGAACAAACCAAATAATCCAATTAAAAATGGGGTACAGATCTAAACAGGGAATTCTTAACAGAGGACTCTCGAATGGCCGAGAAACACTTAAAGAGATGTTCAACGTCCTTAGCCATCAGGGAAATGCAAATCAAACGGACTCTGAGATTCTATCTTATACCTGTCAGAATGGCTAAGATCAAAAACAGAAGTGACAGCTCCTGCTGGTGAGGATGTGAAACAAGAGGTACATTCTTCCATTGCTGATGGGAGTGCAAACTTGTACAGCCATTTTGGAAATCAATATGGTGGTTTATCTGAAAATTGGGAATCCATCTACCTCAAGACCCAGCTATATCACTCCTGGGCATGTACCCAAAAGATGTTCTACCATACCACAAGGACACTTGCTCAACTATGTTTATAGCAACATCATTCGTAATAGCCAGAAACTGGAAACAACCTAAATGTCCATTACCCTAAGAATGGATAAAGAAAATATGGTACATTTACACAATGGAGTATTACTCATCTGTCAAAAATGACATCATGAAATTTGGTGGCGAATGGATGGAACTAAAAAAGATCATCCTGAGTAAGGTAACTCAGGCCCAGAAAGACAAAGGTGGTATGTACTCATTTATAGGTGGATATTAGTTGTAAAGTAAAGGATAACCATGCTACAATCCACAGACCCAGAGAAGCTAAGTAACAAGGAGCACTCAAGGAGGAGGAGGATGCATGAATATCACTGTAAAGGAGAAATAGACTAGACATTGCCTTTGGATGTGTGGAAGGCTCTGGATAGGGAGTGAACATGGGAACAGGAGGGATTAGGTATGGGGAGGATGAAGGGAAAGAGTACTGGGAGAGACAACTGGAATATGGGGCATCTCTGGGATGAGCTAGAAACCTAGAGCAATGGAAACTCCCAGGAATCCATGAGGGTGACCCCTAGCTAAGATTCCTAGCAATGGAGGATACGGAGCCTGAACCAGCCATCTCCTATAACCAGGCAAGACTTCCAGTGGAGGAACTGGGACACCAACCCAGCCACAAAACCTTTTACCTACAATTTGTCCTGTGTTCAAGGTATGCTGGGGTAAAGGTGACACAGAAATTGTGGGAGTGACCAACCAATGACTGGCCTAGCTTGAGACTCATACCATGAGAGGGAACTCACCCCTGAGGCCCAGGACCCAGAGGTAGGATAGCCCAGAGATTTAGAATAGAACCAAACACGACTGGGAAAAAAAAGTCAATGTAATGATGCTTAATGACATTCTGCTCTACTCATAGATTGGTGCCTAGCCCAGCTGTCATCCGAGAGGCTTCATCCAGCATCTGATAGAAACAGAAGTAGAGCTCCACAGCCAAACATTAGGCAGAGGTTGGGGAATCCTGCTGAAGAGAGGGAGGATGGATTGTAGGAGCTAGAGTATTCAAGGGCATCACAAGAAAACCCACCGAATCAACTAACCTGGGTTCATAGGTGCTAACAGAGACTGAACTGACAACCAGTGAGCCAGCATGGGACTGACCTAGGCCCTCTGCGCATGTGTTACAGTTGTGTAGCTTGATCTTCTTGTGGGACTCCTAACAGTGGAAGCAGGAGTTGTCTCTGACTCTGTCATCTGCTTTTGGGACCCTTACCTCTTACTGGGTTGCTTCATTCAGCCTTAATAGGAGAGGAAGTGCCTAGTTTCACAGCAACTTGATATGCCATGGCTGGCTGATATACATGGGAGGCTTGCCCTTTTCTGAATAGAAACAGAGGAGAGAGGAGGAGTGGATGAGGGGGAGGGGCATAGGTAAGGTGGGAGGAAGGAAGGAGAGCAGGGAGGGGAAACTGCAGTAGGGATGTAAAAACAAAATCAAAGAAACAACAAAAAAAAACAGTAAAGATAAATGGCAAACTATTAAATAAAAAATAAAAAATAAAGGAGTCCATCCTGGCAAGGCAGAGCCCTGGCAGAAAGCCACAGACATAGAGGAAAGTGGGAGCCCATATCTTCAAATGTAAGCATGAAGCAGAGAGAGTGGCCTGCAAATAGGGTAGGGCTATACACTCTCAAAGGCTGCCCCCAGTGACACACTTCCTTCAGCAAGACCACAACTCTTAATCCTCCCCAAACAGCACCAACAGTTGGGGACAAAGTGTTCAAATGTATGAGCTTAAGGGTCCATTTCTCGTTCAAACCACCAGAGAAACCTTATTCAATTTCCTCCTATAAAAAAGTTTTAATGAAAATGATCCCAAGTTGTATAATGACCTTGAGTAAATCTAAAATGTAAACTAAAAATGTCAAAACATATTTCCACTGTTGTAGATCAAATCAGAGGAATGTATTTAATTAGTTATTTTCTTTCATATACTCTAATGAACAAACTCTCATGTTACATTCCAATTAGAATATTTACTATTTAAAGAAAGAGAAGAATTTATAAAAAACAAAACCAAAAACAAAGTGAGTATTATGTAGCTTAGGTAGACACTGCTTTTTTATTAGGAAAAGGCATTACTCAAATTCATTTTTTCTAAAAACCCATTATGTTTTATTAACATGTCTAAACAATGTAAAGTTCTTAACTAGGAGACGAGTATAGTATGTATCACTAACATGATCCTTACTTTATACAGATACTGTGCTAAACTGTGTAAGTATATGTTATGTTACATAAACATAAGTAATAACAAGCCCAAAAGAACAAAAGTGAATACTTTTTTTTCTGTGTTGGAAGTGTTCATAAAAGGGAAGGGAGTAGACAAAGTGTGTTCTTACTCACTAAAGTAGGTTTGTGCATAAACTAAATATGTGGGATCCTTGGCAAATTCCCAAGCATTTGCCCCTAAGTTATCTTAGAGATAATGGGTATATGTGAAGATAAGCTCTGTGTAGACCTAGGAAGTGGTTTTCACCTAACAATTATTTGTTAATATTCCTGCTTGGGCCTTCGGGAGTTCTTTAGAAGTGTTTTCATCTCATAGAGAACACCTGTGAAAAAGAGTCAGGCCAAATATTATTGGAGGAATTGAAAGATGTGGGCCATGGATGGAAGCTTAGACCATGATATGATCTTAAGTCAGAAGTAGATTTAGTGTTGAGGACTAAGATGCCCAGTGCAGACATTCAAGTTCAGGGGTCAATATCAGTAAGATGGTTAATGAGGTGTCAGGGGGAGACAGGTTTGGAACGCTTTGTATCCTTGTGGCCCATGGTGTCCAGGGAGGCATAGACAGGAAGGAAAACCTCAGCATTGCCTGGGAACTAAGGCCGCAGAGACTCCTATTAGCCAGTGGTTTGCCAAAGCATACAATGTGTTGATAGTGGATTCTGAGCTATTGAACCTGCTGCTGAGGTCAAAGTCCAAATGCAAAAATAATGGTTACCTGAGCCAGAGCAACTCTGTGGACAGCATATGACTGAGAAAGGGAGGAAAGATTATAGAGATTTCCAGTGACTGTGTCCAGTCAACTGGTCAACCACCTTACAGTAGTGCCTTTGATGGACCATGTTAATACTGCCAATTAATGACTAGTTCCTTCTAAGATGCATTCACACTCAGATTCAACTCACATCATGGGGCTATTGCCGCACTGAGATTCATTTCCACTTGCTTTATATTAAGGAACACTGTAGGGCCGGGCGGTGGTGGCGCACGCCTTTAATCCCAGCACTCGGGAGGCAGAGCCAGGCGGATCTCTGTGAGTTCGAGGCCAGCCTGGGCTACCAAGTGAGTCCCACGAAAGGCGCAAAACTACACAGAGAAACCCTGTCTCGAAAAACAAAAAAAAAAACAAAACAAACAAACAAACAAAAAGAACACTGTAGGATTTGAATTTGTATTTAAGAAAAATGAAAAGAAAAAGAAAAAAATCTGTTGTTTTTCACTCGCTAATTTAACTTGTCTTTTTTCTAGTAAACATTCTAAGATTCAGTTGCAACACTACACTACTCTGCTTGTTTTTTTTTTTTTTAAGTTGACATGGTTTGGGTGTGTTTTTGGGGTGGCTTAGAACCTGAGCTGAGCTAGATCTAATAGGAAAGACATGCTTGATGTCTACCTGTGCTGCTGAACTTGTTAAATTCTCAATACTCTACAGAACAAACTTAGAACAAGACAAAAAAGTAATGAATTATCATTTCATTTAAAACATGTACATTAGAATGACACGTTATCGTCCTTATGTTATAAATGAGGAGAAAGGGCCTCAAAGGCACTTTAGGAAATACTTGAAGTACTACATCAGAATATAGCAAAACCATTTTTAGTCACTGACTGATGTGGACCTGGAGTGGAACTGAATCATTTAATGACTCTAGCATTCTGAAAAGAAAAATTGTTATCAAGTTCTTTTGACTATCATAATGCTCTTTCTGTGTAAATAACCTAATATAAAAAGATTGAAACAAATGATGCATTTTAAAAGAACCTTTAAATTGAATGCTGAAGCTGCATACAGTGGCACAGTGCCATGTCAGCACTTGGGAAGTCAATGGAGGATTATAAGTTCCAGGTCAGCCTGGGACACACAGTGAGAACCTGTCTTGGATTTTATTTTTATTTAATAAAGAAATATATATTTTGGTGTTAAAGGGCCAATAATTGAATTTTAAATTGGAAAAAAGCAATGCTAATTATTCTTAGGCCAAGAATATGATCAACGGATATCATGCTAATGTACTATTAGGTAATTTTGTCGACTGAGATTTTTATCAAGTGAGGTGGGAGAGATGGTTCAGCAGTTAAGAGCACTGACTGCTTTTGCACGGGACCCAGGTTCAGTTCCCAGAACCCACATGGCGGCTCACAATCATCTGTAGCTCCAGGTCTGCCACACCAACTCCAGTGTCGTCCGTGTGACATAAACAATTATGTCAATAATAGCAGACGGGAGATACGTGTCCCATGGGACTAAGCTTCCTGGAGGTCCCTGGCAGAGTGCCCACATTATGCCTCCTTCTCGAAGAAGACGTGCTTCATGGATCATGAGCTCCCTGGGCTGTGTGTTCTGTATAACTGCTTTTCTGATAATGTTCTAATTAATCTATAAAGCACAGCAAAAATTAATGAATGCTTGGGTTGTGAACTATGGAGGAAAGGGCAAGCTGGACATGGACCTTATTTAGATATAGCAGAATGAGCTATTTCTTTAAGACCCCAAGCCGCTAGACAAAGAAAGTATAAAGGTTCAGGCACTTCTAGGGAATGAACACTCACTCACTAGGAATCCTTTAGGAATCCCAACTTAAGTGATTTATGGCAGAAAACTTTATCTCATAGGAGGCAGATGGTGGGCCCCCCCCCGTTGAGGAAGTTCAGCATGGGAAACTTAAGGACTACAGCAGAACCCCTTCCCCTTACAGGCGTAAAAGTACAAGAGTCCATATTCCAGCAGATAAAAAGGTTTTATATTAAAAGAGAGATGTGATAAAAGAACTGAAGAAAGACTTGGAGAGGGTCTGCAGCATCCAAATTGGGTCATGAGAACCAGAAAAGTAGAAGTGCATAATAAACTAGATAAGATGAAGGACACAGCTGTAACCGAAAAGAAGCCTACACAAGTCTATGGACTGTACTAAGTTTAAAAAACACAGACTGCTCTTTGGGTCATAAAGTTCTTGTGGGTGAAGGGATATGTCTAGCGCCAATTAATAATTGTGTGCTTGCTGTTTTTTTTTTAAAGATGATGTAATTGAATTATTGCCAAGCTCTTGCTGTTCCTTGTATGACTTGACAGTTTTCTTTTCTGCATATAAACTACTGATTTGCAGAAGTAAAATTGCAGCAGATTCAAACCACTTCTGAGTATGTTGTCTGTCTGTCATTTGCCGAATCCTTGCCTTCCTGACTACCCAAGCCCTGTTTCTCCTATAGTCGTGGTACTCCCGGTGGGCCAGTCTATGGCACAGGTCCAGAGGATTTGATGCTGCATGCATGTGGTATACAAGCATACACACAGACCAAAAAACAAAAAAAAAAAAAAAACAAAAACAAAAAAAAAACAAAAAAACACCTCACACATAAAACAGAAGTAAATCTTTTTGAAAATATTTAATTAAATAATGTGCTGAAGAGATGGCTCGATGGGTAAGGTGTTGCCCCACAAATATGAGGACCTCAATTCCAATTCTCAGGTCCCATATAAAAAGCCAGACATGGTTACACATGCCTGTAACCCTGGCTATTAAAATACATAGATAGGGGACTCAGAGAGCTTTCTGGCCAGTCAGCTTAACCTATCCTAAACAGTGATATCCCAATGAGAGATCATCTCAAGGCAAGGTAGAGGGTGATAAATGAAGACAGGCCATATCCTGTTTGAGCCTCGCTGGCTTCCACACCTGGGTGCTATTGTGCATGGAACACACACACACACACACACACACTCACACACACACACACACACACACACACACATACACACACACACCCCAGAGCTTATCAAGTGAAGCATACATTAACCAGGGTGTGTAACCAAATGAACTAGGAAGACAGATTCCTTCTGATTTAGCAGAAAACTCACCTGTCATGTAGGAGGCCAAAGAGACTCTATCCATTATCCTCTGAGTTGTTTCAGTGACAGGTGTATATGCAATCAAAAAGGTGGAGTCATTAAACGAGTCGATACGTCCCAGGTCCCCATCAGGCCAAGATGAAAAATCATAAATCTTATGGATTTCAGGAAATATAGATAAACTAAACAGTATAATTGATGTGTACAGGAATTCCTACAAAGCCAGAGAAAACAGTACAGACGATTGTGATGTAAAATAAGTCAAACACCATCAGTTTTGCCATATAGCTATGATTATTGTTGACTAATTTTCCAATTTCTCTGTCTCCTAGATGGATTTAAAAAAATATTCAGTCTACAGCCATTAAACTTGCCCTATAATTCTCGACTTGTTTTTTAAAGATATTATCTTGCTGTATACCCTAAGCTGACTTTGAAGTTGTGATTCCCCTGCTTTAGCCTACCAAGTGTGGGCATAGAGACACCACACCTAGCCTCCTGTAGGGAATTTTGGATGGCAGTGAAATTTCCTGCTCTGTAACGCTGGTGTGAGGAGATGAGTTGAATATAAAAACGCTGCAAAACTCTAAGAAGTAGGCTGTGATAGGGCACAAACTCTCGGCAGCTCAGCCAAGACAGTTCCAAGACATTGATAATTTAACAATTATTATTGTCTTGGCATTGATATTTTAATAATAATTTCTATTTTGGTCATATTTTTAACTGCAGGGTAGAAAACTCAACAAAGAAAGCAGGGACCTCAGAATACTGTTCTGACTTGATAGGTGTCCATCAAGGATACCTGTGAGCTACAAAGAGCCATCACTTTAAACGTTTTTTAATGTTCAGAATGTGTGTGTGTGTATGTGTGTGTGTGCACATGCACACACACCTGCACACATGCACTCATATATATGCACAAGCACCACAGTACACGTGCAGAGGTCAGTGACAACTCACAAGAGTCGGTTCTCTTTCCATCATGGGTTTAGGGACCAGATCCAGGTCCTCGGGCTTGGATGCCAGGGCTTTTACCCACCTAGCCATCTTACCAACCCTGGTATCTTTTTTCAATACTTGGCTTTTTAAAAGCTCACTGAATATGTACTTACTAAAATTACAGTTTAATTACCAAATGCTACCTGGTTCCACTATCTGATACTTAAATGGAAAGATTATACGGGAAGGTTTTTCTTCGTGACAATTTCCCAAAGTCTCTGTGTTCTTAAGTAACCAAATGTCTTTTTACAAGAGAAAGAGATCACAAAGTAAGGCCTCTGCCATCAGTGTGTGCATCCATTAGCACAGTCACTTTCACCTGCTACTGTCTTAATCTTGTCTGTGAGGAAAAAACAGTTTTGAACGCCTTTGGGTTTGGGGTTTGTTATTTGTTTGTTTTGGTTTGGTTCTGGTTTGGGTTTGGGTTTTCGAGACAGAGTTTCTCTGTGTAGCTTTGGAGCCTTTCCTGAACTCATTCTGTAGCCCAGGCTGGCCTCAAACTCACAGAGATCCACCTGCCTCTGCCTCCCCAGTGCTGGGGATTAAAGGTGTGCACCACCACCGCCCGGCTTGAATGCCTTTGTAAGGTTTTAAGGTACTTATTGTGTTCTCATTTGGCACCCTCCTTTGTTACATTTAGCCCTTAGATAATGGCCTTCTGCTTCTGTTTAGGGGAGTGATTTCTTTTGGGGGGTGTGATCTTCAGTACTTGCACCCAGGAGAAACACACTGTGCTATCATAAACAGGAAGCATGGCAGATCCCAAGTCGTACCAAAAATGTATCTCTTCTCATTCTCCATTTTCTAAGCAGATTCTTGCACAGTAAGGCCCATGTTTGTTGGCACACATTTATCTCTCTGTTAACCATTTTGGTCTGTTTAATAAGAGAAAAAGAGAAGAGCCAATAAATACTAAGATCTTAAGAGGACCTTTTCTGCAGATGTCAGAGCCTGGTTGCCCTTTATTCCCAAGGAAGTGCTTCAGTTCTGGGAATTCTCAGCTTATCCACTGGGGATCTCTTCTATTTCCTTCCCTTCTCCTCTCCTCACACATAGACTCCTTCAAGTGTATTTTCTTAAATGACATGCAGCTCTTGGTTTTGTAAATATGTTAATATTCTAATTTGTATAATAAACACAAAGAGAGAAGGGAGGGAGGGAGAGAAAGAAAGAGAGAATTAATTAAATGAATCTAGACCTGGATATCCTTTACATATAATTTATAAATCAACATATCTAACACAATGTAATGGGTATATATTGATTTGGTATGAGAAGACTACTATATTTCACTTTCTCTAGGAGAAAAACTTAATCTGTGAAAACACTGAACTGTTGAAGTAACAGTTCCAAAAACAGATCAGAATTTTGGATCTGAATGGTTGCTTTTCCAACACTATAAAGAAATCAGTATCAGGAATAGTATTGGTGCCCTGTGCGTATATGGGAGAATATGTCTACAAGAACTGAAAGTATTGGGTGAGGAGCTTAATCCTCTTAGCCCTTGTTATTGTTGCAAAGAAGTTTGTTTTATCTTTATAATACATCAAAGTAGATGTACTATAGTATATATTATGAACTGAATAGGTGATGAAATAAATTTCACAGGTTGGCATGGGAAAGCCACATTGTGTTTGGGCATGTGCTTGAGGTGATGCTAAAGTTTCCCTTGAAACTGAGATTCAAGTAGGCTTTAGCTGGGTTAAAACTCATGAGCTTTGAATTTTTCAATTTTCTGTTGTTGGTCATCTCAAGGGATCAAAATGACACGGATTAAAAAGGAAGTAGTTGTCATTTTAATGAGGTAGGCATACTGCATAAAAGTGTGTTTGTTTGGGTGGGAGAAGCTGGGAATGGGGGAAGTGATATTTACTGTTTTAGTCATAGTAGTAACAAGGTAGAGAATACACAATGGTGAGTGAGCCTGATGAGTAAACATAATTTCCTTAATACTCTTCTCTGATAAACGATGCTGATTACAGTGGGCACCATGCCCAATAATTTCACACTAGGCACCCGAGGAGGGTGCCATTACTCAATGTATTTTAGGTTACTAGTCAGTGAAGAAGTGAAGAGTTTGAGAAGGTTTTATAGCAATGTTTAACTTTCTTGCAACATAACTCTACATGTTGGATTTTTTTTTAAGCAGTGGTCTTCAGAAAAGAACTAAAATGTTCCTTCCTCACAAATAGCTTGAGAGATACTTCAGAGGAATGCCTTGAGAGAACAGGGCTTTTTCCAATGCTGACAACCAGCTAAAGTTGAGATAAAGCCTATTGAAATGCACCACAGGGATTTCCATGGAAAGGCATGGCATGAAGAAGGGGCAGAGGATTGGTGTGGGTGCAGTATGTGGCAGGTCTAGTCACCCCGAACTTCTTGAGAGAGTAGTAGCCAATAGTATGAAGCAATGATGTCTGGTGTGTGTGTGTGTGTGTGTGTGTGTGTGTGTGTGTGTGTGTGTGTGTTATACATGGGTACCATGGAATTTCTGGATGGAGAGATGACCTTGGTGAGTGGTAGAGCATTATAGACACAGAAATGAAGGCTAGCCCTGGAAGTCTTTGGAAGGAACTCTGTGTGTGAGCAGCCAGGAAGCACAGTGTAGCTGCAGAGCAGCCCCTTCCCAGAAGAAACCACAAATCAGTCGCAGCATTTATCACTAGTAGTGAAAGTGTTCACTGAGCCTGTGGACTTCTGAGAATTGGCTAAAGTGTGCTCTTCCAGGCTCTTCAGAGAAACAGAGAGAATAGAGCACAAGTGTATCAACATCTAGCAATCTAGAGATTTTTTTTTTTAATGTGAAAGAAGAAGCTATGTGCAAAGACAAAGACCAATCAGTTTACTTTCAGGAACTGGCTCCTTTAACTATGTGGGCTAGTTATTTCATGACCGATAGGGAAGGCAAAGAGGATGCCAATGGAGGGATGAATTGTTGCAGGCTTTCATACAAATCTGTGTTACAGCGAGCTGGAAACTCAGTTGGAGCGTCTAGGCTTTAAAGTCTGAAGAGAATTTCTTTGGTGAGCCTCAGACTGCATTTGCAAGGCCTTCATGTGATTAAGTGAAGTCCATTCACACTAATGAAGGGTTATCTTATTGGTGTATAATATAATGATGAATCTGCAAGACGACTCAATGTGTGAAGGCACTTGCTACCAAGCCTAACGACCTGAGAGGGATTCTTAGGAGTCACATATTGGAAAGAAAGAGCTGATTCCCACAAGTTGTCCTCGGATCACATACAGTGACACCCTTCCTTTCCACACCCACACCCCTGCTACCCCAATAAATAAATAAGTGTAAAAAAACCTTATAAGCTTTCTGATTTAAATGTTAATTGTATTTAAAACCACTTTCACAACAGCATCTAAACTAGCATCTGGTCTAACAGTTGGATCCCATAGTTCAACCAAGGTGACACATGAAATTAACTGTCACAATGTGGAAACTTATACAAATATTTTCCTTTAGCAGAACATTCCCCAAAATACAAGTTTCAGAACATAGTTGAATATAACATCTTCCCATACCCGAACCAAGAAATCATACACAAATCCAGTTTGTCAGGCCTTTCTGGAAGCTACACATAAAAGAAAACAAAACAGAAAACCCTTCATTAAGTTCATTAAAACTTTACATTGTGTAAAGGAAGAGTTTGCTTAGAATGATTCACACAATCAAGTTACTTTATAGGGAACATCGATTTTTGGGGGAGGTGTGCCAGTATCAATTGGCTCTTAGGTCCTAATAATTGGTAGAAGTAACCTTTTTACCACCATGTTGCCTAAAAATGGTCCACAAGGTTGTGGTGGAATATTGCCATGTAGATAAAGAATAGAAGTTTCTCCGCATGAAGTTCTCATCCCATTCATGAGACAGGTTCAGCCAGAGAGCTGCCTGTTTCCCAGGAAGAAAGTCCAGGTGAAGTGTTCAGGGGACGGTCCCATTGGGAGGACCACAGTAGCGACAGAGGCTCACAGACTTATTTCCAGAAAAGGAAACAATATGTGGCCATTAGGTAAGGCGTACTACAAAAGGATAGAGAAAAGGTATTAGGAAGTATGTGGACTGACAAATGGAGGGGACTGTTGAACTAGTAAAAATTCATAATAATAATAATAATAATAATAATAATAATAATAATAATAATAAATGTTTTAGGTCAGGATGTCCAGGAGTCCCAAGAATTTCTCCTGGTAATGTAAACGTTTTTAAGAAATGGGACAGCTTGAACCAGCCAAGAAAGCAGCCACCGCCCTTTGTAGGCAAAAAAACTGAGTCTACCTCCCAATCCCAGAATTTCACTGTAAATCAGTTGTACAGGATAAATAAGCTCATTAAAATATCCCTACTCCTTGCTTTTCCTTCCTTCTCTGATTCCTAGATGCTTGCTAGCCCGTGTACAAATAAAAATGAAGATTTTGTTTCAGCATGAATGACTATTACTGACTCTCTACACCAGTCAATAAAACCCTGTTTTACTATAAACTCTTATAGACAGCAAAGGATGTGACATTTGAAATACTACTGTAATGAAATGGCGCTTGTCTCAATAGGATTAAATACATCATGCATAACAAATAAAAATGTGCAGGCAAGTATCTTACATTTTTAAAAAACTGTAAATTTGAGAATGACAAGCTGACATACAAAAACATTTCTCTAAATGGCATTCTAAACAATTCTCAGGATTAGAGAAAGAATATTGGAAATGCCTGCAAATTATTGTGCAATAAAATTACATGTGTGTATAAATGCAGCCTGTCAACAAATCCATGTTCAGATTCACACTGTAAATGCTTCCAGAAGATCTTCTTACATCCCTCATGATCACTAACACATCACTGGCACATTCATACATTTTTACTTAGAATAACAAAATATGACAATGTCTTTAAAACTACCCATTCCTTTTCCTGTAGACCACATAAAAAATAAATCCCAAAACACTAAAGTCATTGTTTTTAAAAATAATTTCTCCCTAAAAATTGGTCTTTGATTACATAAAATCTCATTTGTAATTACATAGCACAAACAAGACAGAAGCAAAAATGAACTTACTTTTGGAATGTCTGAAGAAAATATTCTAGAAAGTTAATTTGCCCCTGTGTTTCCTTGCTTCAAGAAAATGGTTTCTATTTCTGCCCGGTCTCTGTCATGTCTGTATTGTGCTCGTTCCACTTGCCTGTTTTGAGTATTCCCCGTCAGAACGACTGCTTTTGGAGGAAGACCGTGGTTGTCATTTTCTTGCCCTGCTGAGCGCTGTGTTCACGTGACCACCCTTGAACAAATCTCTTTATTGACTTCCAGCCAGTTCCCACAGCAGAGAACTGCCAACCTTACTTATTTGACTAACTATAATGGCTTAAAAATGTGTGTTGCAGAGGGAATCCAAATTTGTGACTTGTCTATGCCCCTCAAAAAAGAAATTGTCAGATTTCAAAGAACAAAATATTGTCTTTTAAAAGGTGAAACATAAAGAGCTCAGAGTTCTGAACTCATTTTCTGATGTTGTCAGATAATCTAATCAGGTTTTGAACAGTACAGAAATCAATCTCTTGATTTTGTTTTTCTTTCTGTGTCACATCTTCCATTCTATCTACTTCATCAGTTCCTGGTCTTAACGGCATCAGCCAATAGGCTCCACTTCTAAAATGTGCTCATAATGAGGCTTGGGAAATATGGCTCAGAACAACATTGAACTATAAGTAGGATATGAAAATCTAAACTAAGACAACCATAAAAGGGCCTTTCATCTTGGTAAAACAAGCCATGCTTTAATGCAGAGTTATTAGTAAGGAGAGAAGCATAAGCCACTGTCCAGCCAATACTTAGAAAATTCTATCTTACTTACATAGCTTGAAATAACGAAAATTAGTTTCTGTGAATCAGTGCACTTTTGAAATACAAGTCTACAAAAATTACTTGTAACTTCAGATAATAGTCTCTATGATTACACAATGATTCCTGTCAGATTTTAACTTATAAAACAAGCAAATGCAGTTGAATCTCTGAGATCTTCATCTATTTGGAATTCTGAGATTATTTCTGCGCTGCTGATTGAAATAAACTCACAAGCTCTTGGAAGGGGTTGTTGCTCAGTAAGAACTGATGTCTATGTTTGTGCTCTGATTTCAAGTTTCCCGGTCAAGACACTCAAAGAAACAGCCTTTTCTTCTATAATTGCTGCTGTCCTCCTTGAAAAGAGTCTTCATGTCCAGAAGTCTGCCACATTTGCTTTGTCAAAGGTTTTCCTGAGTTAGCTCTTCTTTGTCGAGTCCCCCAACCCCCACAGGAATGATTTACAGATTACTGTGCAACACACCACTGGGACCTCTGTTGTCTTGTAAACATGCAAAGAGCCAGGAATTACAAAATAAGATGTTATTGTGACATCTGCACTACATGATTTCATACTGACCATTTTTATACTAATTCACTAATTTGTTCTAAAACAGTTTTAATTTTGTTGTTGTTGTTGTTGTTGTTGTTGTTTTTGTAGATTGGCTCAGTGTTCTGAGAGCGAGGACCCAAAACTCCCCCATGAAGAAAATCTACCGGGTTTTTGTTTTGTTTTATTTGTTTGCTTGTTTGTGTGTGGTTTGTTTGTTTTTTGTTTTGTTTTGTATGAAGATGGTAAGATTGTCAAACCTTTGGCTTGACAGAGAATATGGCTTAGTTCAAAGGTCTCAACAGTTTATCAGTGCCCTGGATGGGAAACACATAATTCAGGTTTTTAACATAGGCTTTCTCTGGCTTGAATTACTACTTTGGTCAATGTAATCCTAAGTAATTGTTATAATAAACAATCCTAAAATTTCAATTATTTTGATATCACAAAGCAGTTTGTAGAAGTTCAGCTTTCTTCTTTATTGCTCCTCTCAACTACTCCACTGTAGGATATCTACATCCTTGTCTCATGACCTCATAATTTTCAAAAACAAGCAGATAGCATGGTTCTCCTGCTCTGAACCTCTGCAACTTCCTCCTTCCACTGGTCAGAAAAAGCTCTGGAGTCAGGTGATTAGATTATCTGTCCCCACACAGATGATATTAATATCAAGTGTGTCATGCAATGTAACAGATACGAAGGAGTAATCAGATACCAACCAGTCTTGGTCTCTAGAGATTAGAAGAGACATCTTTTGTGGGCCATTTTAACATTTACTTAAGTTATTGAATTTTGAATTTTATCTCATCATTGACAGTTCCATGTCTTTCTATAATGACTTTAAGTGGTTTGTAGCTCCTATTTCCCTTTCATCTGTGCCCATCCTCTCTCACTGAAACCTTTCTTCCCAACTTCCCAACAACTTTTCATCTATACCACTGAGGAAAAATGATGCCTTCTCCCTCAACAACCATTAACTTCTCAGGGGAGCTGTGGGCCTTTTTGGAAACGTGCATTCTACAGTGCCAATTGCAAATAAAAAACAATGTAGTGCAATACTGTTAGGAGCATTTTCTAAAACCATCCATTTGTTCACAGAAATGACCACATTCTGTGTGCATTCTTAGTCATCTAAATGTTAGTGATGTTGCCATTACTGTATTATGCTTTTGAAATGAACACAGTTCTGAAATTCTATGTAGCTCAAGTCTGTTGTATTGTTTTCTTTTATAGAACTCTTAGCTGTAAGTCTTCTTGAGACAGTCTCATTCTCAGTTTTACCTTCTTTCTTATCCTGGAGAAGGTACTGTCAGGGTACTAAAATGATATATACCTTTCTTGGTTAGCTCCCATAATGTAGTCCACCAACACATTCTCATTAGTGTGTTTTACTACAAGGATGCTCATAGTGCAAATGAAGAGAGTCTTGAAGCCTGATAGAGGCAAGCAGTGTAACAAGAGGATAATTGCACTGCTTGGGCTTTTGGTTTATGGTGGGTAAAGTGCTTGCCTGGGGACATGCTCAAAAGATTGGAAGTCTCTCCATGGAAATATTTGCATGTCTATATTTACTGCTGCACCGTTCCCAATAACTAAGAGCCTAGTGCTCTAACAACAGATGGATGGGTAAGGAAAATGTGGTATATGCAAATGGTAGAATTTTATTCATTTGTAAAGAAAACTAAAAGCGTGACATTTGTAGAAAAAGGGTGGAATTAATACTATGTTATTTGAAGTATCCCAGACTGGGACAAATGCCCCTTATTTATGCTTGTATGTAGACCCTAGATTCAGATGTGTGTGTGTGTGTGTGTGTGTGTGTGTGTGTGTGTGTGCGCGCGCGCGTGTGTGCGTGCGTGTGTGTGTGTGTGTGTGTGTGTGTGTGTGTGTGTACAAACACACATAGAGAATAGATTATTAAATTAAAAAGAGGCTCACGAAAGAGGAAAAGAGGGACTCAGGATTGGAGTCCTAGTTGCTTTTGTTAATATAACAAACACCATGAGCAAAAGTCACTTGAGGGGAAGGGTTTGATTTTAGCTTACAGGTTACAGTCTGTCTTCCTGGTAAGGCAAGAACTCAAGATAGGAACCTAGAGTCAGGAACTGAAGCAGAGATCGTGGAGGAATGCTGCTTACTGGCTTGCCCTGGTTTGCTCAGTTTCCTTCCTTACCCATCCCAGGCTCACTTGCCTAAAGATGGTGCCATCAAGAGCAGGCTGGAGATAATCAAGAAAACATCTGGGGGCTGGAGAGACATCTCAGTCCTAAAAGCACTGGCTGCTCTGCCAGAGGACTTGGGTTCAGTTTCTGGCACACAGAAGCTCTGGTCTGTATGAGATTCCAGTCTTTGGTGGTCTGATGCCCTCCTCTGGTCTCCATTCGCATTGCATACATGTGATGCGCAGATAGACATGCAATTAAGATAAAAATAAAGAAAATGCCTCTCAGACATGCCAACAATTCCTCAATTGAGGTGGCTTTGTTCCAAGTAATTCTAGTCTGTGTCAAGCTGAGAGACACTAGCGAGCACAGTCAAAGAAGACTTTGGAATGCATGCTCCATAAAAATAGAGGAAGGCTAGTGGGTGAGGGAGACGACCATCAGGAGTAGTGCAGGGGTGAGGGAGGGGAGCGATTGAGAGGGATCAACAAAAACAAAGTACATATGAAAACACCACAATGAAACCCAGTATATTTTTATTTCATTTTTGTTTGTTCTGAGTGCATGTATGTAGACACGTGTGTGTGTGTGTGTGTGTGTGTGTGTGTGTGTGTGTGTGTGTGTGTGTGCAGGTCAGAAAACAACTTGAGGGATGGTTCTCTCCTTCCACAATTTGGGGCCGCCAGGATCAAACTCTGGCCATCAGGCTTGAAAAGTCATCAGCCTTCACTGCTGAGCCATTTTTCTGGCCCCAAGTAAAGTGCTTTTAATGTATTGACTTGTATCAATTACTTTGTCATTTATAAGGCCAGGTAAATCAGTAGGGCCAGTATTAATGTATTTTTTTTTTAATTGAAGGCTTGGAGCCTTTGCTCAAGATCCTGTGTGAGAATTCTCATACACTGAGGGCAATTGGTATTCACATACACTACATACAACTCTAGAATCAAGGTAAATTTTTTCACATAACTGCCTGTAAATGTTTGGTTAACTAGTAAAAATAATAGTAACAACAGAAATCTCATAGATAAGAGTTTGTGGCAATTGTAATGATATTGCAGTAGATAGGTTTCAGCATACACAGACTTGGTAAATAAAGACTTGCAAAGCTAGTCCTTTTATCTAAGAGTACACATTTACATCATTAAAAAAATCAACATTTCAGAAATGGTTCAAATTTGCATGTAAATATGCACTCAGTCATTAATGACTGCAATACTGACTCCCACAAGTTTAAAGTTACTTGTGTTGTCACAGGAGACAACACATTTCTCTGTAACCCAAAGTCTGCAAACTGTTCAGTAAAGAAGAACCAAGGAATGATGAACAGGTCAAAGTGAGTTACAAAAAACAAATAGTGTGCTGTTGGGCAATCAGCTGATGCCCTTTTCCCTGAAATCAATATTGTTTTTTATACCTTACCTAGTCAATAAGGAAAGAAAATAGTTAATGTTTTGAAGTTCAGGGGAGGGGGGAAAATCAATCAGTCGCTGCAGCTTACTCCGAAACATCAATACTATTATAAATGGGTTTTAAAACTCCATTCCATGTGAAATGTGACTTGGTTGAGGGTACCTGCCTGTTCTCACTTTGGTCACCACTGTCAGAAATATTATTCAGAAAAATTCTGACATGAGTTTCGAAAATACTTAGCGCCACATCTGAGATAACTAAGACACATCAATGATATTGAATACTGTCTTTAAAAGGGACGTGAGCTTGAAGATAAACAGAACATTTTGAACTTTAAAGCTCTTCCTGTGGGAGGAGCTTCCACTTCACTGAGGAATCTAGTTCTTCATCAAAATCATCCAGCTCCTGCTCCTTGGAGAGCTCCAGGAAGACCTGGAAAAGAGAATGAATAAAGAAAAAAATGAGAGGCATACCATACTACCTTCTATAGCTGCAAATGATGCAAAGATTGTGTATTCTTCCTAAGCTTACTCATTATGTGTTTGCATGTGTATGTGATGTGTATGCATTCATGTCCACATTATGTTGGTTTGTGTATGTACAGGTATCCGTGGTGACCTGGAGTTGATGTCACGTGTCTTCTTCAATTGCTCTTCACACTTTATTTACAGAGGCACAGACACTCAACTGAACCTAGAGCTCTCCAATCAGCTAGTCCATCTAGCCAGCTTGCCCTGATTGAGGATTTTGCCTCTGCTTCCACGGTGTTAGGATTACAGGAGTCAGCCATGCCCACTTGGCTTTTGTGTGGACTCTAGGGATTCAAACTATAATTTTCACACTTGTTCAGAAAGTGCTTTATCCAATGAGCCATCTCCTCAGCTATTAACTCATTTCTAGGATGATATACAATCACTAAAAATTACCCACCTGCTCCAGAGTGGACTGTGAGAGGCTGTATTCTTCCAAGTCAAAGTTCTCTTTCACTGTGAAGGTTGAATACCCATTAGGAGCTCATTTTTTTTCTCAAGGAATTTCACCAATTCATGTACAAATAATAAAAATATAAGATAAGTACTTTGAGTTAATTATTAGAAATTAAATACACCATTTAGTCATATAAAAAGATAGAAATACTGTTCTGTTTTCTTAGAGTTTTGCCAAAGGCACAAGAAGATGAAAAAGGAGAATATTCTAAAATACCAATCTGAAATAAAGGTAAAACAGGGCTCTCTTTTTGCTAGAAAATTTCCATGTGCCTCCTACATCTGCCCTTCTTTCTGCCTCAGGGGCTGGTACTAAGTAACATGTCCCAGCGGGTTTTCAACAGAAAGGATAAAAAGAAAGAGAGGTCATGGCGTTTATTCTTTCACTCCCTCCCTGACAGACATCTCTTGACTGATGGTCACTATTCTCTCAAGGTGAAAAATCCTACACCACTCTGCCCCAGGCTGCGTCTTTCTGTCTCTTTAGATCCAATGACAATGGTAACCATTGTGCTTATTTACAGTCTCAAGATGATGTTCTGTGTTCTCATACGGATGTGATGACTACAGTGCCCATGGTCAAGCCATCTTGCAGCCATGCTACTTCTTCTCTCTTCCTTTCCCACTTTCCCACAGAGGGGGCCTCCTAATACCAGCTTATAAGACAAGGAGAGAACAGAATAAGAAGAGAGATTAAATAAAACAATGCACCTTCCTGGTTGTAGTCAAGTGTGACCTGAGAGAGGAAAGACCCGAGAGTTGTGCTGGGGTTTGCATTACCCACATTTGATCTGCTGGTATGGAAAAATTAATCTATATGGATGCTCATGGAGTATGCATTGTTCTTGAAAAGTCTGAGCCTAGTTCCTTCAATAAATGTATTAAAGCTGAGAGCGTAATGGTGTCTAATGACACTTGAGGAAATGTTAATTACATACCTACATTTGGCACTTTGTATAATCTTCCCAGAATAAGGTAGAAAAATGGCATTAAAAATTGTTTAAAAATCTCCCAAAACGAGAACCTCAATGTTAACAAATTAAATAAAAGGAAAGGAATATAAGTTAGAAAATGATATTGCTGAAAGCATAAATATCAGAAGGCTTTTAAAGAAGAGCTTTACATTATTCCAAGGAGTCAGCCTTCCTGGAATACCAATCCCATTGATACTTATCTATTACAAAATACATCCTGTTTATAAGAGCTCCATGGAATCCTTATCATAATGATGCAAACCTATCAACCAGGCTAAAATGAGCCCTACTGGAAAACAGACCATAGTGTAAGAGTGTACTGTAAGATAAGAAAAGAACAACCTATATGAGTGGCCCTATCCATGTGTCAAGAAGACACAAGCTGGGCAGTGTGAGTTCTCAACAGAAGACAGTGGGCAAGATTGAAAGCACAGCCCAAAAAGGGGCATGGGGGATATATTAGTATGAATCTAGAATGTCCTTCACAAGCTATCCAAATAGTCCCAAGTTTGTGAAACTAACTTGAAAGCTTTGGAGCCTTTAAGAGATGGGACCTGACTAATGGAAGTAAGTCACTACAGATGAGCCTTTGAAGATTGCACATTCTCTTTGCTCTGCTTCTGGTCTGACACAATAATGTGAGGAGCCCCAGTAACATGCTCCCATCTAACAGAGTTGCCCTATCATACTTTCCCTGCTATGATGGATTGCAATTGTCTGAAACCACATGTCAAATTAAGCTTTTCTACTTATAAGTTGTTTCTGGTCACAACAGAAGTTGGTCACAACAACACTGAGGTAATGCAGAAAGTGGTACCAGAAGTGGGGTCATTTCTGTGATTAAACATGACCATTTGGTCCTCAAACCTTTGAAACTGGTTTATGGGAGGAATGTGGAAAAGGTTGAGGAGAGGGCTATAAGGATCCTAGATTACTATAAGCAGAGTCTTCTGGAGGAAGACCCAGATGCCAGTAGAAATGCAGCTGGTAAACACTGTACTCATGAGGTTTCAGATGAGAACAACTCAGAGGTTTCAGGTGATAACTTCATTGGGAGTTAGCCTGGAAGTCATTTGTGTGACTTCCGGAAAAGATGTCTGCTCC
Source organism: Peromyscus eremicus (assembly GCF_949786415.1). Lineage (NCBI taxonomy): Eukaryota > Metazoa > Chordata > Mammalia > Rodentia > Cricetidae > Peromyscus > Peromyscus eremicus. The sequence continues at coordinate 91,954,702 of NC_081423.1, forward strand.
AGTTTGTGTCCTGAGAATCTGAGTGAAGCTACATTCATGCATTAGACTGATTAGCTGGGTGGAGAAATTTGAGACAAAATAGCCATCAGAATACAGCATAACTATTGTTCATTGCCTTTAGCCAATTTTACAATGAGAGAGAGGAACAAGTGAAATAAACATCTTGAAAAAGTGTGGATTGTGGGTACATTTAAAGTTACTATAGCAAAGTTGGTGCAGAGAGAGTGGCTGCAACTCTTAGAATCATCAGTGCCAGTAAAGAAAAATAGTGGAAAAATAGGAAAGTTGCCTTGAGAGCCAGACTTTTCCATAAAAGACCGTAAGGTCTAGAAATGTAAGCTTAGCTGGAAAGTAAGTGACTGAGCAGGTAGAGTACCAGGGCACTCTGCTGGTGAAGGATCATGGATATAGAACTTTCTGGTTCCAGATACCCAGGCACTCAGAGGCTGCTGCAGCCTTGGTGAAAAGGCATCTGGGTATTTCTCAAACTGACCACAGAACCTGGAATCATTCACATGATGCAAGTTTTGCATGTATTCATAATGCAAAAGTTATGGAGTGATTGGGTCTTTCACCAAGGTTCCCAAGAAAAGCTTGGGAGGCCAGGAAATGTATAGTAGAGTCAGATTCGAAAGGCAAGCCATCACGAAGCTTTGAAGTGTAAAGTCTAAGTTGCAGTAAAGACTTTGGGATGTTGGAGATGCCAGAGCTGAAGAACATCTGCTAAGGAAGTGTTCAGGTTTTGAGTAGAACAGGCCTAAGAAGGAGGTCATATGTGCTAGAAGTGGCAGACTCATAGGAAGGGCATACAAAATGCTGTAGGCAGTTACCTCATGCCAAAACACGAGTTGGATGTCTGACATGGAGCTACAAGAGTTAATGTGACTGACCTTGCGTGTTTTGTGATTTTCTGAAATCTCTGCCTGCTATCCTTCTGCTACTCCCTTTAAATAGGAATTGTTTCTCTGGGCCATTGTTTGTTGGAAGTATGTAGCGTTCTCTTTTATTTTACCAGGGTTCACAAATTAGAGTGTGTCTTGAGTCCCATGAAAGACTTTGGAGCAGAATTGGGACTTTTAAGATAGACTGAATGCATTTCGCGTTATGAGATGGACATGCTAAATCACTTCTTGTTGAGAACCACTGGATTGGATGTCTTAGTAATTTATTAATTGTGTATCATGAACATTCTATGCTTTTTAAAGCTGGTTTGAATTTTTATGGGTTTTTTTTTTTTTTTGGAGTTTTAGTTCTAAACATTCACTTACGTCTCTCCAGTTTGAAGAAAGCCTGTGATAAAGGCCGTACATCCTCAACAGGCAACTTGTAGACCATCAGAGAGGAGTATCTGTGAAGAAGGAGGAAGAACACTGGGTTTCAAGGTTGTACCCTCAGATGCGTGCATGCCTGAATACAAACAACAATCCTGTCAACTATTTGTGTAAATGTACATCTTTTTTCTTTTTTTTTTTTTTTTTTTTTGCGACAGGATTCCTCTGTGGAACAGCTCTGGCTGTCCTGGAACACGCTTTATAGAGCAAGCTGGCCTCGAACTCACAGAAAACTGCCTGCCTCTGCTTCCCAAGTGCTGGGATTAAAGGCATGCGCCACCACCACCCAGCATAAATGTACATTTTATGACCTGAGATGGCCGCAGTTCCAGTACTCTCTGATCAACAAGAAGTCAGTCTGTGAGGAGCAAGACTGGGACACAAGAGAGGAGACCAGTAGCAAGATGCCTTAAAAAGGGAGGGAACAAGACTGTTCCTCCATCTTAGGAACAAGAGAGTATCTAAGCAGAAACTGTGAGTTATTTGGTATCACCTTATTGAGCCTCAAGAACGACCACTAATACAAATGCTGAGAGACACCATTCATGGATGGTGATGCATGTCTACTACCACCACTAATACAAATGCCGAGAGATGCCATTCATGGACTGTGTTGGATGTCTACTATCACCACATAGTACAAATGCTGAGATACCATTCATGGATTCTGATGGATGTCTACTACTACCACTGAGCCCTATCAGGGGCATCTCCTTTAATAAGGACTGTTACACCCTCTGGCAAAGATAATATAGCCACAAACATACAGTAGTACATGGCACATTTCAGAGCCCAACAAATGCTAATTCCCTCACAAGAGCCAGCCTCCAATGAGCAATTTATTGTCTTAGTTATTTCCTGTGGCAGCCATTGGAACATAAGTTTTCCTTAGTCATGAAGGTTCTCACATTGACTGAAGTTAAAAACAATGAGGAGATAGAACTTTCATTTCTCATGATTCAAAAAAAAAAAAACACCCCACCAAAAATAAAGATTAAAATGATACATTTGCATTACCTTTCCTGCCGAGCAGCCTGGGGGAAAAGCCTCATGATCTCTGTGTTGATGGGCTCCACCTGCATGGAGGTCTTCACCTTCATCTCTAGCAGGTAATCTTTGCCAAATTTGCTTTTCAAATGTTGGATAGAACCAATACATCTGGAGATAAATAGGAGGCTAAAGTCAAGCAAGGCAAAAAAGCTCTCTATGGCTCATGCAATTCATCACCTGGGTGCTAGGGGCAGGGCCAGGCAGAAACTGGCCCTGATTCTCCAGCTTGTCACAGTGGGCAGTGTTCTATCACAGAAGGTAACTTGGGGTCAAGGGCAGGCCTGGCCGGTACTCACCTCAGCCTCCCAGACACCATGATGGCCACGCGGTCACATACAGCCTCTGCCTCTGCCATGTAATGTGTGGTCAGGAGGGCACCCCTCTCTGTGTTTGTAAAGGTGGCCCGGATCGCCTGCCTAAGGTTAGGTCAAGGAGAGCCGCTGATTAAAGAGAATTCTCAAGGAATCGTAGAACCTTTTAAAGATGTTTCCATTAGCACACAGGCAAAACAAGAAGCGCATCCAGGAGAAATCAAAACCAAGGTATTTTTGTAAGATTGACAGATACATAACCTAACTTTTGGTTAGGGTGTGTCATTTAGAAACGGTTTGGGGCCAGGCATGGAGGTTGATAGTGACGAAATGTTGCTCTCAAAAGTGCTGAACATGCCGGGCGGTGGTGGCGCACGCCTTTAATCCCAGCACTCGGGAGGCAGAGCCAGGCGGATCTCTGTGAGTTCGAGGCCAGCCTGGGCTACCAAGTGAGTTCCAGGAAAGGCGCAAAGCTACACAGAGAAACCCTGTCTCGAAAAACCAAAAAAAAAAAAAAAAAAAGTGCTGAACAGCAGGAGAATTAGTAATATGGCATAGGGGAAGAAGTGAGAATTTCCTAGAATATGTGATAATCATAATGTATCTACATGATCGATTTTAGAAATTTCATAAACTAATTAATATATTGAGGACTTGGGGTTTTTATTTTCATCTCCACATCAGGTTGTTATTGCAGAGGATTTGAAGTTTAATAATTGATTGAGTGGACTAACTGTGCCCTATGCATACTGAGATCCAAAAGGAAAACAGGATTCTTACAGTGGGTGTTAGATGTAAGGAATATGTCTCTTGCTTTTGTATTACAAGTGTTGGCCAGAATATGAAACTGCATACTTTTTCTATTAATGTTGCTTTTCCTGCTAAAGGATGAATATCTTTATGCTTTTAAGGAAACCATGCTGAAAGCCAGTTTTTACACGATACATAAATCTACATGAGTACTGCTCCTGAGATCTTACCACATTTGCTGCTGCCCCTCAGGGTCCATCCCAGTTGACGGCTCATCCAGAAGCACCACAGACGGGTTTCCCAGGATGCTCAGCCCAAAACACAGCTGCAACAAGAGGAACAACCCGTCTATCATCAGCCTGCGGGATGCAGAGTGAGATACTGAGCCCTGTCCATACCTTTCTCTTCACTCCCTCCGATAGGGTCTTTACTGGAGCCTTCAACTGGTCCTGCAGGTTGAGTGCATCCACCAACCTGAGAAATACAATGAGTCAATCTTCATTATGCTTGAGCAGGAAGGAACATAGCAAGCAAATGTAAATAATACTACAATAGTGAGAGATTTAAAAGTCAACAGAGTGGTCACAACTTCGATATCCCTTAGGTTACTACTACTGTTTAGTTGTGGTTTGCTCACCAAGGATTCATGCACTTATTCTTATCTTTCTCTGGTTTCCTGTCTGGCCATATCATCTCCCACTCATAAACAATGCTGCACTGATATCATTGCTATTTGGCCCTCACCAAAGGCTAGATCAAAGGCTGACATCTTGAACTTTCACCTCCAAAATGGAGTTAAATAGCTAAATCTCTTTTCTTCAAATGTAGCCAGACACATAGATTAAAGTGACATGAAGCTGGCTAATGCTGGTATTTTATAGCCCATTTTGCTCATCACACTCTTATTTCCATATTAAAAAAATTTGGTAGACTTTTCTCTCTAGACTTAAAGTAAGAAAAAACAATAGTGAGCTAGGTTCTAGATGGCCAAGTCTCCCACAATCAAGGGGCCACTAGTTAGGAGCTCCAATCTTTAATTTTGTGTGAACACCATTAATAAGATATCACCCTCCTAAGCAGGAAGTGAGTGTGTCTTTTCCATGTACCGTGTAATAGTGTCCAAGGCATCTTTTTTCTTCAGCCCCTTCACAGCAGCATACAGCTCCAGATGTTCCTTCACTGTCAGGACGGGCCACAGCACATTCTCCTGAGGACAGTACCCCAAGAACCCGAGGGCAGCACCTTCACCACACCCTTTCAAAAATACCTACACACAATAAAATCTTTCTCAGATTCATTTCAAAGCTGTGCATGTGCATGTAAGTGATACCAAAAATGATGTTCTCTTCATGCACCTGGGTACTAAGAGCATAATAGTAAAAATACAATTGCTTTAACAAGACCATTTATAACAATACCATTTGACATGTCAAGCCAGATAAGAGAAATTTCACATGGTCCCAGGCTCCAGATGACAATCTACAGTTTGTCAATGACTGCTGAGAGAGGAAGAATCAGTTTCCTCCAGGGATGAGCTTCCACATAGCTTGTCTAAACCTAAGTGGTCAGGTCTGGACACATGTTCATATGAACAATGCTATTCAGACTCAGTAGCTTGTATATATGTGCGTATAGAAAGACGGATAGAGGTGTATTTCTCTCTATCTATCTATCTATCTATCTATCTATCTATCTATCTATCTCTATCTGTATGTTTACATGTAGCAATGATAATTAAGAGACCATGAGTTTGAGAGGTAGGAGTGGAACATGGGAGAAGTTGGAGAGGAGGAGGAAGAGGCAGGAATTATGTACATGCAGTGCTCATGTATGAAGTTCACACAAAAATCATTAAATGTTTAAGGAGTTAAGTAATCACTTAGCTCTGGGGAAGTGATGGACCTCTCAACCATTTAAAAGGCAAATGTTCCACATTATTATATCTTAGGATTCTAAGTTTAGACTTTATGACTAAATCCACCACTGCAGTTCAAGTTAAGATTGCTTAGTCGGTGACTTATTACTTGAGTTCTTTCACTGATCCAAATGTTCAAAACAATGGATACTTGTTAAGCATTCCATTTCCCCAGTAGGGCAGTGGTTCTTAGTAAAGAGCACTTCTCTTCTCAGGGTACATCTCACACTATCTAGAGACACAATATTTGCTTGTCACAACTGTGTTCACTTCTGTGGTAGAAAGGGTACTACTGGCATCTAGTGGGTAAAAGCCAGAGATGCTGTGAAATATTCTATACACAACATTTATCCAATCCACAATGTCATTCGTTCTAAAGTTGAGCAACATTGATGTGACTAACAGAGAAAAATCCCTTAGCAATGTATCTATTACATGAGAACCAACAAAATGGTAATATTTATTATTTTGATGAGACCAGCACTGTGCTGTATTTAACAGCTAATGTGCACTCAGTGATCCTGTGTGCTGAAACCTAAGCATTTAATAGATCTTAAATTATGTTATCCTCAAAAATCCCTACAGTTAGCTGTGTTCTTATTAGATATTTGAACCTAATGCATTCAAAGGTTGAGAAATTTGCACAAGGGTCACAGAAGACAAACTTGGGACCTGAAACTAACTTTAGTCTAATTGACTTTTAGAACCTAAGCCTTTGACCATGATCCTCTGTTATTGTCTCTCTCTGGTACAAAAGAAGAAAAAAACAAGTTAACTTTGCCTTGGAGAACTTTCATTCTAGAGAGAAAACAGGAAATAATAAGTTGAAACATAGGTGGACTGATGACAGCCTCTGCTTTCATGAGAATACATGCACCTAATATATAAATTAATAAAGTGAATAATCCAGGCAATAAAAGGTCCTTTGAGCAAGTGGAACTTAGTGATACTAAGCAGATGGCCAAGCACCTGAAGATTGCTCTGTCCACTGGGAGTTCAAGCCTGCATACCCTACAGTGAGGGTATGCAAGGGCCAATCCAAGCAAGGGCCAATCCAAGCAAGGGGCAGAGCAAGAGGGAGGCAGTTGGCACAGCCCACATTGTGCTAAGCCATCTGCAGCCATGGTAGAGTTTGGACCACTGTATTAAGAGTTTGCACTCAGGAGAGTGATGTGCTTTCATTTGCATTTTCAAAGGACTGTTCCAGTAGCTGCATCAGGTAAGAGCGGAAACGGAAAGGCAATTCATGAAGTATCTTTAGCAATCAGTACCCTGTACAGCAATCCTCCATTAACCTGCCCTCTGACCTTCACCTCAGATCAAACGGCAACAGTATGTTCCTCGGAAGTCGTAACTCTGGTTTCTGTCCATCATTTATTTAATTTGGCCTAGAAAAGTTCAGTTTATATACAATTTAGGATTTTATCCTAGACCATGGACAGCTGTGTTGCTTGTCTCTAATGTCTGTCATCTTAGGAAGTTCTAGGTCTCCTCACAGCACCAGGGGGGTGCTTTGAGAACCCAGTACAACTCCAGGAGCATCTGACACTGCCAGCATCTCTCCATCTGCCTTCTGGCCAGGTTTTATCTCAGTTATCACCAGAAAGTTTGGCTGACTGTCTTCTTTGCAAAGACAACCTTGGCCTCCGGCTACACAAGTGGCATGTAGCCTTTAAATACAGCATGGAAGCAGAGAACAGTTATTAAATATGGGGCTTCATGACTGTAACCACATTAGCAAGACTTGTTGGGGATTTAGCAGATGTCTTTAGTGTAATGCTGGATGAGAAAACTCAGTTTACCAAGTTCTCGGGACAATCAACAAAGCCATGGTGTCTTCATGAAAGTATACATGAGTGTGTGTGTGTATTTGTATAATGTATATAATATTTTTATTAATATTCTCTACTCAAGGGCACTATACTGATAAGATTAGCTCTTCTCAAAAATTATTTTTTGCGTTAAGCAGAAAAAATTAATCAACCGTCTTCAATTCATATCATTATAATCGACTAAGGACCAACTGTGTATTCTTAGGTTGACATGAATGATCACTATAAAATGCTTGTTCTAGTCAACATTGTGGAACATATTTCTTCATGTGTTACTGACCTTCCCTGCAGTTGGTTTTGTGTCTCCGGTTATCATACTAATTGTTGTACTTTTACCAGCTCCATTGTGTCCTAAAAGCCCCAGAACTTCACCTGGAAGAAACAGGTACACTCAAGAGCACACAAATAAGTTAAAAAATAAAACTAAATACAATTTGTGCACTCTCTCTGCAGAGAGGCACTATACAAAATGTACTATGTACATTATTTCAATGTCTCTCCCTCCCTCCCGTTCTCTCTCTGTCTCTGTCTCTCTCTCTCTCTCTCACACACACACACACTCTTGACATCATTACCAATTTCATCTTATAGGGGAGAGATCTGAATCTTAAAGAACGCAGACAACTTGCCTAAGGTAAGTTACTAAGAGACCAAGCTGGAATTTCAAAGAACACTTATTACAGTTACTTCCATAGCAAACACTATTTTTTTTCTCAACTTGAGACAGGTTCTGACTATGTAGTCCAGACTGCCCTGAAACTCATGTATATATCTCAGGGTGGCCTTGAACATTTTATAATATTCTTGCTTTAGCCTCCCAAGTTCTGGCATTATAGGCATGAATTGTTATCCCTAACTACCATAAACTATTTGTTAAGAATGAAATATACACTACTGTGACTCAGTCAGTCCTGTCTATTTTGGAAAATTTCAATTTTCCCTGTGCCAGGAATTAATCAACCCTATGCCAGGACTTAGAATGTATCTCATTGGTAGAATCTTTGCCTAGCATTCATGAGGCTCTGGATTTATCCTCAATACTGAAAAGCAAACAAATAATTGAAATACTTAAAAATTAAATAAAGTCTATGCTATCCTTTTTACCTCTTTCAGTGTGTTTTAAGAGAGAGGCTTAACTTTCCCTTTGCAAAGAAAAACTGTTATGATTAAAACTGAGGTTTGTCAGCTGGAAGGCACAGCCTGAAGCTCCTGGTGAGCCAGCTGCCTTTCAGTGTTCACCAACAGATGATCATAGTCTCACACTCATAGCCCCTTACTAGAAAGGCCCAGGCTTCAGAGCCCACAACAGCTCTAGTGACAGAACCGTGGTTCCTAACCTTTTTTAACACAGAAGGAGACGTTCCTTGTGGCGACCTTTTTCTTTGCTTTGGAAAAGCATTTTTTCTTCTTGCTTGTGTATTCCTTCCGCAGACAGCTAGCAATGATGACTGGCCTCTGTAAAGAGAGGTGAATATCAGTGCAGCATTCTTCTCACTTTCCCTGGAGAGACTTCTTCACACCCCTTCCACCAGGACTTCCCTCACATAGAATCACAAGCCAAACCACTTCTGCTACAGACTGCTGTTTTCAAGTGAACTCTCCCAAGTCCTTCTGTGGGCATTTGATTTTGCAGTGCTGTGTGTAATTTGTGCTTGCTCTTCTGCAGAGAGCTGGAATGAGGCCACACACATAACCAATAATTTGTTAACACACACACACACACACACACACATGCACACACGCACACACTCATACATGCACAGACACAGACTCAGGCACAGGAGAACTCTCTTCTGAATTGTTTGCAACTAGCTTAACTTTGATTAGAAAACTCGTAAAAGCTGGGGCTGGAGAGATGCACAGTGGTTAAGAGCACTGGCTGCTCCTGTAGACGACCTGAGTTTGGTTCCTGGCACCCATACGAGGCGGCTCAGAACTGCCTGTAACTCCACTTCTAGGGGAATCTGATGCCCTCATTTGGCTTCTAGCATTTGTGGGCATCTATGTAAAATGATGCCCATTCATACACTCAGGCACATGTATGTCCACATAAAATACAAAACAGTCCTTTAAAAGAAACTCATTAAAATATTAAATTTTCTAATGTTTAACTGTACATATCAAACTATGACTCTGAAAAATAACAAGTTGGTGTGTGTGTGTGTGTGTGTGTGTGTGTGTGTGTGTGTGTGTGTGTTCCTTTTGCTTTCATAGCTTGTGGTCACTGCATACCTACGGACATCAAGTGATGAACTGTAAGAGCAAAAGAACCCCCATCTCCCAGCTTTGAAGAGAATTAAGATTGGAATGTTTCTCGTCTAGCTGGCAGAATTGTTTGAGGAAGAAAGGAAGAATACTTTTATGAGCTCCACCTCTTCCATCTGTAGGGCAGTCACAGCACCTGCAGTTCTCATTCTTTCCATCTGAACATCTTCATCCTCTTCTCTGGGTTCTTCTGGGTTTGGAAAAGCATTACAGCTTCTTGGAGAAATTCTAAAATCCAAACAGTGTGTTAAACTTATCAGGTATTGAAATAGACGACTGGGAACAGCACCACTCCGGTCTTCTGCTCTATTGTGTACCTTTCAAATATCCTCATTTTTTTCTACCAATGAGTCAAATGACTCTGCTCCTATTCATTCTTGTGTTTTAAATAAATATAGTTCTCTTAATGAGTGATGACATTTCTCCCATCAACTATCAAACAGCACACTCCCACTGCTATGAATGTTAAGGCAGCTTTCCTTGAGGAAAGAAATCTAGAAGTGAAGTGGGGTATACTTTATGATGCTGTAAGTTTCATAAAAAACAAAGGGCCAGAGCACATGAAATTAGGAATATAGCCCAGTCAGACCAGAGTGTCCGATCAGCATCCCAAAGTCCATTCAGTTACTTGGTGTGCTCTTAAGAATGTGTCTGTCAGCCCTTCCTGCTGCTGTCAAACAAGACTTCTAATCAACAATAATGAGTTGGTTGATTCTTTCTTCTCTCCCTTGGCTCACCTTAGTTACTATGCTTGGATGGTTTCCCTAAACCATGATATCAGCTGGCCACTCTTTTTTTTTTTCTTTTCATCAAATGTAGATTTGAGTTTGATTTTTTATTTTGTGGGAGAAATTGTGTGTGTGTGTGTGTGTGTGTGTGTGTGTGTGGTGATCTGAATGAGAACGGCCTCCATAGGCCCAGATATTTGAATGTTTAGTCACCAGATAGTGAAACTGCTTTGGAAGGACTGGGGTGTGATCTTGTTGAAGTGGGTGTGGCCTTGTTGGAATCAGTGCATCACTAGGGGTAGGCTTAGAGGCTTCAAAAGCCCATGCCAAGCCCAGTCTTCCTCTCTATCTCTCTGCCTGTTGTCTGTGCATCAGGATGTAAATGTCTCAGCTAGTGCTCCAGCGCCATGCCTGTATGCTTCCCTCCATGTTAATCATGTACTAATCCTCTAAAACTGTAAGTAAGCATCCAGTTAGGTGCTTTCTTTTATAAGAGTTGCCTTAGTTATGGTGTCTCTTTGAAGAAATAGGACAGTAACTAAGTGTGCAAAACATAAGAGCAATACATCAGTTGCTCATTACTTAATTTTTAATACCTTCCCCATACTTCCCTATTTCAGTATCTTCCAATATCCAGCTTCACTTTTATTTTTTGCTATCCTTCAACACAAGTCTTTAAATTTGTTCCAGCTGTCTCCTCAAGTCTGTGGGAAAAGGGCCTGCATCTCAACCATTGTCTTATTGCTCAGTGTATTTCTTTCTTGCACTGTCAACATGTATCCAATTGCTTATCTGTATTTTCACATTCTTTTAAAGATACTACCTCTTGTATATAACCTAAGTGTGCCAGTGAAATTTCCATCTCTCCTAATTTGTCAGGGTCTTGTGTACGCTAATGTCACTTTGCCTACTAGACTGTAAGATCATGAATTATAATAATTTTGCTAGCAACACAGGCCCTTAAAAACAACCATGGGTTGTCCCCCCACTAATTAATTTAGGCAAATTAAAATGTCTAAAGAATGAAGATGAAATGAAACATGAAATTGTACTTGAATGCTCTCAACCTGAACACAGGGTCCATTCTCAGTGATTTCTTCCTGAGGTACCTTTCCAGACATCGCAGAACAAAAAAGAAAAGGAGAAAATGGAAGTAAGGCTAGGGACAGAGAAAGAAAAACAAAATTAGCTTCATCATAAACACAACTGCTTTCATATTGGAGTTAATTTATGAGACTGACCATGTATAAAATGGCATTTGATAACATTCTCAAAAACCTGAATATAATCTACTTGATATTGTCTGAATCTGTCAAAGTTAGTCCTTTTGTTACTCAAAAAAGGAATACTGTAGACATAGTAATAGTGGGCCAGCAAGAAAGCACAGTTGATAAAGATGCTTGCTGCCAAGCCTGATGACCTGAGTTCAATCCCCGGGACCCACATGGTGGAAGGGGAAAATGATTCCCACAAGTTGTTCTCTGACTTCCACATGCATGCCATAGCATGTCTCCCCTCCCAAGTAAATAAATAAGTAAATAAATAAATAAATAAATAACAAATGTTTAAAAAAAACTAACAGTAGTAATGAGTTGATACAAGCACTAGTAACGCTGTTTAGAGTTTGGGCTCCACACTTGTCATCAAATGATCACTGTCATGTGAGTGGCTCAGATTTAAAGGGGTGTGTGTGTGTGTGTGTGTGTGTGTGTGTGTGTGTGTGTGTGTTATTTCTTATGCCTCCAAATTTCCACATAATTTGTTGAAATTTAAAGAAACACAAAAAAGTACGAATGTCCTATTGTTACCTGCTGTGGGATGTCTTTCTGTATGCTGTGAATATGTTTTGCTCTCATTGGTTGATTTGGCCAATGGCGAGGCAGATAAGGTTAGGCGGTACATTCAAACTGAAGAGGGAGATGAAGAAGGGTGGAGTCATGGCAGAAGCTGTGAGCTGCTGCCAGGAGAAGCAAGATGTGAGAGACCAGGTAATGCCATGAAGCCATGTGGCAAAATATAGATTAATAGAAATGGGTTGAAATAAGTTATAAGAGCTAGTTAATAATGAGCCTGAGCCATAGGCTAAACAGTTTGTAATTAATATAAGTCTCTGTGTAATTATTTTATAAGCAGCTGTGGGACTGTGGGTGGGAGAGATTTGTCTGGACTGCCAGGCAAGATAGGACTGAGAAACTTCTGTCTACAGTTTGCCCTGTGTTATGGAGATCATGTAGTTTTGGGTCTGTGGGTCAGGTCCCTTCATATGCTCCAGCAGATCTTAGATGGGGTAGATGCTAGAGCAGGCCAAGTCATAACCCCGATTCTGGGCCTGGGCAGCTGCAGAGCCTTAGCGAGGGCCCAGCATTAATAGTGTAGTAGAAACCAGAGGCCTCAAACCAGACCAACGACTTTTCACAATGAACACTTGCAAGTAAGGATACATGGACAAAGGGGTTTACTTCATGATTCACTGTGTCACACTGTAGCTTCCATGATGAGATTTCTAATTTTTCCCCTTTTTTCTCTCTTAAATTTTGTTTTATTGGGTGGGGGGAGTGCAGGGATAGAGGGTGGATTAGAAGGGACAGGGAAATGAATACATCAAGATACATGATGTAAAAAAGACACATAGAATAAATACAAAGAAAGCTTAAAAATGTACAAATGTGTCTCCTAATAAAAGGAAACACCATCTTACTATCAGCAATGCCAGAAACAGGACTTGAGATTCTGAGGCTCCTAAGTAATCCACAGAGTCATAAGAAACCTGCAAAATGAGAAGACATGTTCGAGTGAACATTCCTCTGGTCATGATTCATCTTGTTTGCAGTGAACCCATGTAACCTGGGTACTGGGCAGAGTCTGTTCCTGACCTGGGTATGCTGCCCTTGTTCCCTAGTGTTTGCGTGATCTTGAGCTTGTGCACAGGCCGAGGAGGAGGATACTGTTCTGTGCAACACAGGGAATGAGCAAGATTGTGGGCAGTGCTGGCAGACACTGCCCTTGAAGATGATGCTGGCAAGTCTTTCTGAAGCAAACCGTCTCCCCGAGCTGAGTTCACCTGCTTTTCTGTTCTTATTCATACTCCTCGCTATTCCTCCTTTGCAGACCCTGGATTCATCTTGTTCTTATCTCCTGACACTCATTTTAGAAAGTAATCATGACTGCCCTCCAAACCAGGCAAATTTTTCACATGGAGTTTCACATGCACCACATTTAAATACCCTATTCCATTAGATCTCAACAAAGGAGATCTCATTGTATCATGGATAAAAGGTAATGGCTAATTTCACTTCTTGGGCTGTAAGATCAAGAGATCTTTCTGGATAGCTTTAACTCTCAATTTTGCCTACTCCACTTGAAAAGCGAGTTCTGCTCTCACAGCTCTGCCAATTCTACTGATTCAATCCCAGAAATAATTTTTCATATAATTTTTCATATATTTTATTCTGGCATCAAAGTGTTAATTGTGCCTTGAACATGTCACATACAGTTAATGACCGCAATTCCTTCCAAAGAGAGACATCTCATTCTCCAAAAGAGAGACAGCCTATTCTCTATCTCCACACACTCGGTTTTCTTAAGTGGATGATGGATCCTGTGTAATGGACAGCAACCTCTCCACTTGTACAATGCATGCTGATGGTTTTCATTCACCTTTTCAGAGTTTACTCCCTGGACAATGCTCTTCTCTCTTACTATGGGGAATTTCATATTTCACATTAGGGCAGTATGACACTCCTTAGCAAAACTGAATTGAAAACATCAACCACCTTCCTGATTTTCCACTCCTACTGTCTTGACGTAAAATGCATAGACATGCTTGCCATACCAGCACTTGCTCGCCTCCCATTCTCTGCTAGGCTCACTGAGTAAAGCTGATGCTTTCACTGAAACGGACACTGCTAATATCACCAGTGACCTTTCTGTCCTTAGACAGAACGGTCTTTTTCCACCTGGCATCCTTCTGGACTGTTCAGTAGCAGTTGGTGGCTTACTAGGTCTTTATTTATAGAAACACTCTTATTTCATCCCTGGAAACTGACCCTTCACTGCTGAGGCAGAGCTTGGGCGAGGGGATGACAATCTGAAGTCAGCCATTTCCCTGGCTCCTGTTCACACTGATTTACTGACTCTTCTCTCCAAACTTCTCAATTTGGGAGTTCAAAGTCAAGTCCTGACTCTTTTTATTCCAACTTCTATTTGCTGTGTAAGTCACATTACTCAGTTATACTGATTTTACCAACACTCATAAACTGATGAATCTCAGATATCTGCTGTCTTAATCTCTTCAGAGGCTAAACTCCAGGTCAATATATACAATGGGCTGTTGCGTGATTCTTTTCAGGTAATACATCCTAACCTGAACAGAAGAGGGACTTTTCTTCTGACTTATAATAGGGTTCCCAGGAGAGAAGGCTGTGAAATGCTACTAGTCTGGAGTTTCCATTGGCCTTCATGAACCAGGGCAGGGCTTTTTAGTAATAAAGAACGTGGCTGTGCCCTTCGCATGTTGTAGAGAAATCACTTTCTGAAAACCACAGCTTCAAACATTGCACAGCCGGAGCAGACTTTGCCTGAATTGATAATATTCAAGGCCTTCTTTGGTAGTGTTACACTTGATGATGGTAGGAGAAGAGTGAAACTACTTACCTCAGAAAAAATTAATAGAGAGCCAATCAGCGTGAAGGGCGGTATTAAAAAGGTGCAGAATAGGAGTGCTAGAAACCCATACTCATTTATGTCAGTAGCAACGATGCAGAAGATCGTGACCTGAAATGAAAGCACAGTACAGTGTCACTAAAGCACAGTGATATGAATGACAGCTTCTTTTCAGAGAGAACAGGAGTTCACCTCATCAATGCTCCTATTATAGATTTGTTTCTCATGCGATACAGCATTGCCATCATACTTTTTCCTTTGTGTTGCAAACCATGTCACAATATTATTGAAAGGCAACGCTTTTCAAACACAATGTGTGTAAAAATCAGATTTTGATGATGGCATTCTTTGGTCATTCATTTCTATACATCTTTTTTTTTCACTTCAACGTAAGTCTTGGATATCTTTCCAAGTCTAAGGATACTATTAATTTTTACAGCTGGATATTTCCTTGATTGAATGTGTAAGAGTTGATAATTTTGTCATCAATTTTTGTTGTTTGACTTTTCTGGTCATATTAATTGTGGTATACCTTAATATTTTCTATATTGACACTTTCAGTGTTGGAGATTAAAATCTTTCTATTAGATTTTTCATTTCTGTTATTATTTTATGTGTCCAGGATTTTGTTTTTGCCTACATGCATGCCTGCACACTATGTGAATGCCTAGTACCTGGGGAGGCCAAAAAGAGGATGTTGGATTCCCTGGGACTGAAGTTATAGACAGTTGTGAGCCAACATGTAAGTGTTGGGAATTAAACTTTGGTCCTTTGGAAGAGAAGCCAGTGCTCTTAACCACTCAGCCATCTGTCCAACTCCCCCAAATTAAAATCTTCTTTGTGCATTTAAAAATCAACAGTTGTCAGCCGGGCGGTGGTGGCGCATGCCTTTAATCCCAGCACTCGGGAGGCAGAGCCAGGCGGATCTCTGTGAGTTCGAGGCCAGCCTGGGCTACCAAGTGAGTCCCAGGAAAGGCGCAAAGCTACGCAGAGAAACCCTGTCTCGAAAAACCAAAAAAAAAAAAAAAAAAAAAAATCAGTTGTCAAAAATATTTCCAAAAATATTTGTGACAATTCTGTTCCTCCAAAAGCCGTGATAGGAGTGTATGTTATGCTGTGCCTTGATCACTCAAGGTGTTATAGCTAACTATTGTAGGCATCACTGTCCAAGAGCTAACACTGAATGAGTAATTTATAATTTTAACATTTATTATGGCATTTGCCATTGGCTTCTCCAATCTGTACTCTTGAATTTATGTTTATTTTTGACTGGGCATGTTTCAGAAACCATATGATGTTTCTTTAACCTGTGTGATTCCCTCCTTTACTTTGACAGTTGCTAATACTCAATCAACATTGCATTCTGGAATCAATCATTATTGGTTATTGTTCATTATTATTCTTTTTGCAGTATTTAAATATTTTTATTTATGGAGGAAGGTAACCGTGCATTTATACAATGTATCCTGATCATATCCATCCAACACTACCTCCTCCCTCGAGCTCCTTCTAGTACATACTCAAGGTCTCCCCAGCTTCATGTCCTCTTTCACTTTTTGTTGTTATTACTCTCTTAAATTTCTTCTAAGCCAGGTGAGGTGGTGCACACCTTTGATCCCAGCACTCAGGAAGCAGAGGTAGATCTCAAGTTTTGTTGAAGTTTCAATAACATGTATTTACCATTGTAGTATTATGCAAAGTATTTCATTGTCCTAAAAGTTCCCCATGCTCACCTACCCATCTTTCCACCTCCATAACTCTTGGCAACCACTAATCTTTTTATTATTTTCATAGTTTTTCTGGAATGTCATGTAATTAGAATCATGATATGTAGCCCTTTCATGTTGTCTTTAAGTTTATTTCTTGTCTTTCCAGAGATTGAGAGTTCATTTCTTCTTAGAAGTAAATAATATTCTATCACATGGCTATTCTTCCATTTATTTAACCATTTACCATCTTGGTATGTCTTGGTTAGCTCTATATGTGGGCAATTATTGATAAAGCTGCTATAAACATTCATAAAGCTTTTGTGTGTGCTGAATGGTTTTATTCAGTTTTTGTTTTGAAGGAACTGTATAAGAAATTAATTCTTTGAGTTCATGTTGCTTTAAACAACTCATTTGCATGACATACTAAAGGCGAATATATAAATAATTATTCCTAAGAAGTCCATTGTTAGGTTTGTATCCCTGAATACATATAGGCATGTATACATAAATGTGCCGAAGTATACACAATACTGACTTCCTGTCAGTATTATCAATAACAGCCCCAAACAGGAAGCCATTTGATAGGTATCAACAATGGATAAATCAATTGATGGATATATCTATCAATGGTATAGTATAGCAATGGAAATAAATGAATGGCCATGGGGGTAGAAATCTCTACCTCCTGGATCCCTCAAGCTCTGTATACATACACCCACACCTACAATACAATTTACATAGATCTATGATTATCTTAAAGCAATTAAAATTTTCTAAAAAGAATTATTAATTTGCTGCTCTGCTTAGTACAGTGATTAAAATATATGCTTCTTGAGGCTGGGAAGGCTCAGGGTTTAAGAGCTCTTGCTGCTCTTCAAGAGAACTCAGGTTCATTTCTCAGTGCGTACATGGTGTCTCACAAACAGCCTTAACTCCAGTTCCAAGGGATCTGATGTCCTCTTCTGAACTCCACAGGCACCAGGCACACGTGTGGTATACATACATACAAGCAGGCAAAACACTCATACACATAATAGAAAACAAATAAGTCTAAAACAAATTTTAAGTAAAATAAAATATATGCTCCTAGATTTATTTAAGAAAGAGTTAAAAATAAAACAAGAAGCATCACATGCATACTTACAATTAAGAAGAAAAATGACCAAATGCCACTATTTTTTCTGCCATTACGAAAAATGAATGAAATTACGTATGTCAAGAAAACAAGAGATGATGCATATCCAATACTACACAGGATCTGACAACAGAAACATTCAGGTTACATAGGTGACTACTACTTAGGAAAGTATTCATACTTAACCCTCAACTCTTCAAAATCATCAGAAGCATGGCAATTTAAAGTTCTTTGGTTTAATAATAATAATAATAATAATAATAATAATAATAATAATAATGGTGGGGAAGGCTAGGCAGGAGGAAAGGGAATGAAAAGGCCCCCTGCTGCCATCTCCTTTCCAGGCATCATTTGAGATATGAATCCCAACATGTCTGCTTCCTCCCAAATGAATGGCCTGACTGATGGTTGCTAATACCTGGCAGATAAGGAATTTTAAAAATGTCAAAGTAGACAAATTTTAAGTGCTACACTGAAACATTTCTAAACTGCTTGTAACAAATTTTCAAGTACTAGTCTTCCAAGGCTTGATAAAATAAACCAGTGCTGAGAACCTTCTATTTGTAGTAGATGGAGATTATTAGCACAGTGACTCACAACTGGCCAAAGGCCAGAGTATAAGAGACTGCAGAATGCTGAGTCCTAAATGGAACATAAACACCACACACCTCTCCCCACCACCCTGCAAGGCTCAGGCATCACCGCAGAAGAGGGGGCGGCATGGGTGTAAGAGCCGGAGGTGATAGACGACAAGAGGAAATATCTGGACACAGCAGGGCAGCTGCCCCTATGAACTCACAGGAGTTGTGGTAGCACGCATAAGATTGTGTGAGCCCAAGTTAGGCACACAACTCTACTCTGAGCCATGGAGCTACTGGCAATTATTAGGGGTGGAGAGGCGGTGTTTTCTAAGAGTGTAGCCCCTGGTAAGTTGCATAATCTCCAGAGGAAAACCACACTTGTGAAACTATTTGGGCAGCATGAGCTGGTCTTGAAAGATTTTTAAGGACGTGAGGTATGAAGCCAGAGTAGAAGCCATGGTGGCTTCACTTCAACACAGGAGCCATATTGTTAAGTTCCCATACCCTACAAGAATAGTTTTCTACAGAGGAGGACTGTACTGGGGGGTGGAGACAGAACGGGGTCGGGGAGGGACTGGCAGGAGAGGAGGGAGGGGAAACTGCGACTGGGATATAAAATAAATAAATTAATTTAAATAAATAAATAACGGGGATGGGGGGTGGGAGAGACTAACTTTCTGTTTTCTAAACCTGCTGTACCTTGCAAAACATGTCTTTGAACCTGCACTGAACTTGTGACCCCATGATGCATCACTGTCCCTTGCCTTGTGAAATATGTTTTCAGGATACCTTGATCTATACCCGTGGCCACCAATCCCATGATATATGACTCTCCACCTTCATGATGTATATTCTTGCCTTTTGACAACAGCCCTCGAGAATGCGCTTGCAGTTCTTTTCTATTAACCTTGTGGCTCTTCCTCATAAAAGGGACCTCAAAAAGCTAGCCCATGGCTGCTCTCTAAAGTTCTGATTTAGGGTGAGACAGCTGGCTGGCCAGACCTGGGTGCACCTTTAAAATAAAGTTTGCTTTATTTGGTCGGTTGTAGAAGTGGCTTTTCTCCTCACAGATTAGAGATTAACAAAGGTTGAGTGGGTGAATTAAGAGTTGGGAGACAGGGGATACATAGGATCAAAAAATGTATGAAGCTCTCAAAGAACCATCTTAAAATAAGATCAAAACAATACAACATTGCTGGCCATTCAGTAGGCAATAACAGTCCTCAGGATGCTTGTGACTAACTGCAAGGTTCGTGACAGGGCCTTCAATGAAAATGGCCCAACAACAGCAACACTGAAGGGTAAAGTGACAATATAAGATGGTGTCTGTTACTCCTTCTTTGTCCAAAGCTAATACAACCAAAAGGTAAGTTAATAACATGAGCAGTTCGTTACTATCTATTCTTATCCTTGACATATCCTGAAGCCTAAGCCCCCCAGAGCAACTGACAGCTCACTACAGGGCTAAGTCAAACAATGCTATCTTAATTAATGTAAGATTGTTCCCACTCTGTTGATCCAAAAGTGTGGAGAGCTGCTTTCGAGCTGATTTTGTGCCCAAATCCCTATTACCTTGGAAAAGGACCGTCTTTTCACCCTGTCAGTGAAAATGACCACCTCATTCTTTCTTTCTCTTTTCACAGCGTTCTCACCTTCCTCCACGGTCTATCTTTTTCCTTGTGCTCTATGAAAGTTTAACTATTCCTCTTATTGTTCCCAATCCCTTCTCTTGGCAGTTGCTGACATTTCCAGCTTGCATGTCCTGGAATTTTTCTCTTTTGAACCTCAACAAATTATTCTCAAATTCCTTTCTGAGTAAGTTTTTTTAAATTCTTATATCAAAGGGACCCAGATAGAACCTGCAAAAGAGACTTGTGATCCTAGTGACAACATTCGTGGAAAAGATGGTCTAATAAAACTTTATTCCAAAATGTAAGGTATTCTAAATCTTTACACTTACCTGGATTAACAGGTTTTCAATTATAAATATAATCTCCTCCTGGCTAAAAACACAGTCCATTATTTGCATGAGAAGGAGAATCAAAAAGTACAGGGGAATATCCACCAGAGCCTGTCCACACCAGTAAGCAGAAGGGTATAAGCCTGAGGTCCACAGTTGGGAAAGAATTTTTTTCTGATACAACAAACAAACAAACAAACAAAAAACCAGAAAGATCATCATAAAATTCTGAAAAGCCGAAACTAGGGAAACTGTAAATACATAGTTACAGCAACTATTTTTACTATATCTCTTTACAGTTATTACTTTTGTTTGGCAAATGACATTGCTACTTGTCATAACCATACCTGAGAGGAACTGATACTATTTCAAAACGAGATGGATAGATTGACCCAATTCTCCATAAAGGTATTCATCTAGGACTTGAGCATTGTTGAATACTGTCAAGAATATTGATGTTAATAATAGATCTTTATTGAAAGCTTTTTACATCTAGTTTCCTTTTGATAAAACTGTTGGGCATGACTCTTTGATTGGTAGCTATCACATTCTGTGCTTGGCTGCTTTGGGCAGGGACAGATATTTTAATTCCAGGGAATCTGACATGCTTAATGACCTCTGTTGGGCACTACATACATGTGATATATAATGTACATGCAGACAAACACTCTTACACTTAAAATAAGTCTTAAGGAATAGAAGAATGAAAACTGACCCATTACTCATGTAAATAAGAAATGATAGAATAGGCAGAATTTACAGGAAAAAATATTCCTATTTTAGTGGTATTCATTGCTAGGGAGAAGAAACAGTTAACAAATGAGAGAAGTCCTATAATCATAAGTGCCACTTATATATTTCTTAAATGAGTTCACATGACAGTGATGGGGATCTACTCAGACTTATTAAACAGGGGAGGGGATTGGTCTGAAATTATTTTTGTGTTGACATATGAATAACAGGAAGTCTTCTGTATAAATAAAGAACAGGGTGAAGGAGAGGACAACGGGTCTCAAAGAATAATCAAGTGATATTTGACATTGGTAAGTGTGAAAGCCATATTAAAAAAATGGGATAGATAAAGGGCAATTTGCAGTAAAGAACGAGGAGAAATGGACAGAAGATGAATAGTGCAGGGCTCTGACAGACAATGTAAAAAATTAAGACAATTCTAGCTGCATGGAGAAGTTAACTAGATACTGTTATTTGAACTTCTGAATGTTCATTCTGGTTGGGTGGAAGGAATTCATTGCAAGTAAGGATGCCAACAGGTAGCTACTGCCGTGGTCCAAGCAGGAATAGTGGTGATACAGACTAGGATGTAAACAGCGACAGTAAGAAATTGATGGATTTGATCATTGGGAACAGAACGTAAGGAATTACTGATGAAGTGTACAAGGAATAAGGAAAGAAATAAAGGTAAATCCAGAGTTTTACACCAGAGCAAATGTAGATTATTAATAAGACTTACTGAGGTGAAAAGGGTTAGAGATGGCAGATCTACCCAGGAAAACTTTTCCTTTTTGTTCAAATTTGAAATATCTATTTCTCATCTCTATGGAAATATCAGCTGGTTTGTGATATATGTAGACATTGATAATTTTGAGAGTAGTGAAAGGGGACCCTCACACTAAACTCTATTGTAGAGGGCAAAAAGCCTTGTGTACACAGATAAGCACTGGAAAAGCCAGGAAAGTTAAATACACAGCTTATCTCTTGTTGAAGAGATTAATGAGATGCACAGCTGCTCTTCCTGGACTGCCAGAAATGATGTAGCTTTACAACCTGGTGATCCTTTGCTTTTTAATGAGACAGCCTCTGCCTTATCTCCCAGAAATTTATGTTTTTTCTTACCCAAGACCTTTTCCCCTAAACCGTGAGCATTGCTTTTAGACCATAAAACCCACTCTTAAAAATGATGTCATTTGTGCTGTACAACACAGCCTAAGTGACATCTATGTTATCTTAGGGCCAGATCAATCCAGACTCCCACAGGCATTATGTTTACCTCAGTCATTCTTCTTAGACCCTAAATCTTTGGCGATATCTCTGAGTCAATAGTACCCATTCTTCTGAAAGAAGCCAGACGTATTTTGTAAGGAATCTCAATGCAAACATGTCTTAAATTGTGCACTTGGGACTGGGTTAATTGTTATCTGAATACTTTTTTTCAAAAATTGTGCTGTGCTTAAATATGGCTAAAGTAAAATGATCTGGGTCAGACTCTGGAAGTCCTGATCCAGAGTTGGTTACAACAAAATCAGGCTGAGGAGAGTTTCATTCTTGTCTCTTGGTGGATCATTTTTCCCTGACTGCTGTAAAACCTGTAGGGGAATCACCACACTTTATATATTTAGACATCAAACACACTAAGTATTACTTCACCGACTCCTCATGGGAACCCGCTGTAACCCAGATGTAACCATCATGCAATTCATCGGTGACAAACTAAGGCAAGTGTGTGAATAAATAGCTTTTAAAATTTATTCAGCCTGAAAACCAAAGAGTTAAGAGCAGAAGAAACGAAAATTAACTCCAGCCCATAAAGACATCTCCTGGGCACTCACATGGTTCCGTGTGACAAAACCAGCACCTGGTGCTGATGTTAACACCATGAAGAGGGGGAAGGGGTTCGTTATGGGCACTGGGAGTACCGGGGAGGCACAAAGACTGACAAAGACTTCTGGAATTTTATGTGAAAACATCACAAATTTAAGTTAAAGGGGAATTTTTTTTTTCAACAATAGTCAAAATACTGTAGTGATTGGATCTGGACTATTTAACTGAGTAATTTCATTACCAAGTGAGAGTGTGGTTCTGTCTGTCTGTAGGTGTCTATTAATGAGACTAAGTGATACATACTTAAAAGTTGTCTTTAATACAAGCTGGTGATATTTCCCTGTTTAAGGAAAATGTATTTTACTCATATTTTGACAACCTATTATTGAAATGATTGGTTATACATTGCAGTAAACACATATATTAGATTCACTACCTGCATGAAAATCTATGTGCACAACATTCAAAGGAAATTTTCCAGGGAAAAAAAAATATCTGAAGACTTTAGTGCTTCTTACTTTGTGGTCACTGATGCTGCTCATTGCGATGTAAGGAGTGAGACTGGCAGCCAATGGTATCCAGAAGAATGCGTTGCTCATGTATCCATGCTCATAAAACATATGCTCCTAAAATTATGCAGACACGGTGAGCAGATAGAAACCAGGTCTCTGGTTCATTTATACTGTCTTTACCATATCAACCAAATAAATGAACTGAGATACACCTCAAAGCCCTTCCCAAATCCTCATAAAGCTCCAGTTTCTGACTCTGAGATTACAGCATTCCACACATCAATAGTATACATATCTATATCTACATTGAACTATATCTCTTTCTGCACACACACACACATACACACACACACACACACACACACACACACACACACACACCACTTATTAAATAATAC
Source organism: Peromyscus eremicus (assembly GCF_949786415.1). Classification (NCBI taxonomy): domain Eukaryota; kingdom Metazoa; phylum Chordata; class Mammalia; order Rodentia; family Cricetidae; genus Peromyscus; species Peromyscus eremicus. Next base: position 91,978,400 of record NC_081423.1, read on the forward strand.
ATATTCTTGGACCACCAATGGAGAAGATATTTTTTCTAATCTTAGAAACTTGTGCCAAAGCAGCTCAGTTCAACATTTATAAAGAGTTATTCCTCTGCTTCCTGGTAATGCAAAAGTATCAAATTTAAATGTTTTCAGATAGAAAGTAGTAAGTACATGAATGTTAGAAAATAATTCATCTGAAAGCTCCTCCCTGAGGACAAGCTTTCATGGTACCAGAAGGTTCCATGTGAATTTCCAAAGGAGGTCAGTGTGGCAGAGGTCAATAACCCTACCATCTATGATGCCTATGAACTAAAATAATGACCAACATGACTCTTATCTTGTTGGTAACCAACAGTTGTCTAATTGGACTTAAAGCCCTGCTCAACAAAAGGGAAATCATTCCTGGTACAGGAAACCTAGCCAACTACCCAGGGCTAGTAAAGTCATGGATCTTGAAGGAGAACCTGCAATTATTACTACTAATAATACTAGTGTAATTTATGACCACATTCTAAATTTATCTATGTATAAATTCAAAGTCACCTGAGCTAGTAGCTAGCAATTTTTTGTTGTTAAGACATCTAATTTCTATCATTAGCCAAGTTTCATGATATAGCCTAGACTGACATTAAACCAGTGAGCTCCTTTGCACCTTCTGAGTGCCAAGATCAAACGATTGTGGCACCATGCTCAACAAGATACTTAAAAATAGATAGATAGATAGATAGATAGATAGATAGATAGATAGATAGATAGATAGATAGATAGATAGACAGATAGACAGATAGACAGATAGATAACAAAAAGCCCACAACCATCTCAGAAGGAAAGGGAATGCAGGCATTTAGGGCTGAGCCACACTTCCTTTTCTAATCCAACATATCAGACTTTTGTAAAGGAAATGAAGGAGCAACACACAGTCTCCATCTCTTCCCCACGTCTCACACCACAACTTAGCAGTGCAGCATGATTTTTTCTTTTATAGAAAACAGATTCTTTTCTCGTACAACATATCCTGATTATAGTTTCTCTTCCCTCTACTTCTCCCAGTTCCTCCCTACCATCCCTCCCCTCTGGATTCATTCCTTTTCTGTTTCCCATTAGGAAAGAACAAGTTTCTAAGAGGTAACAATCAGGCATGGAAAAATAGACTATAATGAGATGAAGCAAAAACTATCATATCAAAGTTGCACAAGGCAAACCAACAGGGGGAAGAGAGTCCCAAGAGCAGGCACATTCTTAATAACAAAAGGCGATTTTAAAAACAATGGAATATGCTCATAGTATCACTTTCTAAGACAGAAGAAATTCAACACAGCAAGGTAAAATGATGACTCAACACTACAATCCTTTCCCTAACCTAGATACTGTTAGAGGATGTAAGCTCATATGGACAACATATTTTACATAAGAAAAAGAAAAGTGGTATTGATATAATTGAGGAGCTACTTTTATATGTGATAAGGATATTATAGTTGTTCATAAATGATTCTTTTAAAAAATTAGTGTGTGTATGTGTGTGTGTATGTGTGTGTGTGTGTGTGTGTGTGTGTGTGTGTGTGTGTGTGTGTGCAGGGAACAACTTTCAAGAGTCAGTTCTCTTTTTCTGCCATGTAGGTCCCGGGGGTTGAACTCAGGACATCAGGCTGGGCAGCAAGCATGTTCTACCAACTGTGCCATCTCATCAACCACAACAATTCTTTCCTTTAACAGATATATACAGTAAAATATTTATAGATACAATAATATGATCTTAAATTTAGTTCAAATACTCTTAAGGCTTTGTTTTTTATAATAACTGAAGTTGGCTTATCAATGTGGTATGTTATTAAATTCTCTGTTAACGTGTTTGAAATTTTTATATAATAGTTACCTTTAAAATAATCAAGAACTATTGCCATGTTCCTACTTATAATCACGCTAATCTGGTCAAGGGTGGAAGTTCTATATTGAAAGATTCTCTTAATGCATCTCCAAGTGAAATAGTATTAACAGCAATAATGACCAGAACTGTAATTCACTGAGCAAATTACCTACATTCTCATGCCTCATTGTTTGGCTTTGTACTACCTTAACCAAGTTAGTTGGGTGCACACCCTACCACATTTACCTTGGCAGAAACTTTTGTGGTGATATTTTATTTGTACATTTTGTTAATTAGTGTATTAAAGACTACAAAAATCAGTTGTTTTTTTAAAGAAGGATACATAGTCAAATATTGAAAAACTTCTGCTACAACTATGCCCCACTATCAAGGGCTGCAAAAAAAAAAAGGAAAACCAAAGTTTTTCCAATTAATAGTACTTCTTGCTGTCTCAATGCCCCCAAACCATACTGTTTATACTGTTTTATGTTCACAGCTAAGTCATGCAGGAATATGTGTTATTTATGTATAAACTATAAATAAGATCATCAGGTTCATCAAAACTGACATGATGTTATTTCTTGCATTACAAGGACTTTCTTTTTTTTTAAATTTATTTTTTATTTTTTTTAAAATTTTTATTTTGCAATACAATTCAGTTCTACATATCAGCCACAGATTCCCTTGTTTTCTCCCCTCCCCCCCTACCTTCCCCCCAGCCCGCCCCCCATTCCAATCTCCTCCAGGGCAAAGCCTTCCCCACAGACTGAGATCAACCTGGTGGACTCAGTCCAGGTAGGTCCAGTCCCCTCCTCCCAGGCCGAGCCAAGGGACCCTGCATAGGCCCCAGGTTTCAAACAGCCGACTCATGCAATGAGCACAGGACCCGGTCCAACTGCCTGGATGCCTCCCAAACAGATCAGGCCAATCAACTGTCTCACCCACTCAGAGGGCCTGATCCAGTTGGTGACCCCTCAGCCATTGGTTCATATTTCATGTGTTTCCGTTCGTTTGGCTATTTGTCTCTGTGCTTTATCCAACCTTGGTCTCAACAATTCTCGATCATATAAACCCTCCTCTTTCTCGCTAATTGGACTCCCAGAGATCCACCCGGGGCCTAGTCATGGATCTCTGCATCCAGATCCCTCAGTAGTTGGATGAGGTTTCTAGCACGACAATTAGGGTGTTTGGCCATCCCATCACCAGAGTAGATCAGTTCGGACTGTCTCTCGACCATTGCCAGCAGTCTGTTGTGGGGGTATCTTTGTGGATTTCTGTGGGCCTCTCTAGCACTTTGCTTCTTCCTATTCTCATGTGGTCTTCATTTACCATGGTCTCCTATTCCTTGTTCTCCCTCTCTGTTGTTGATCCAGCTGGGATCTCCCGCTCACCCAAGCTCTCTTTCCCTCGACCCTCGCCCTTCACTACCCCCACTCATGTCCAGGCTGTTCATGTAGATCTCACTCCATTTCTCTGTCATTGGGCGATCCCTGTGTCTTTCTTGGGGTCCTGTTTTCCAGGTAGCCTCCCTGGTGATGTGAGTAGCAGTCCAGTCATCCTTGTTCCACATCTAGTATCCTGCTATGAGTGAGTACATACCATGTTTGTCTTTCTGAGTCTGGGATACCTCACTCAGGATGATGTTTTTCTAGATCCATCCATTTGTCTGCAAACCTCATGATGTCATTGTTTTTCTCTGCTGAGTAGTATTCCATTGTGCATATGTACCACATTTTGTTTATCCATTCTTCAGTTGAAGGGCATCTAGGTTGTTTCCATGTTCTGGCTATTACAAACAATGCTGATATGAACATAGCTGAACAAGTGCTCTCCCTTATGAAGCACAGGTGAGTGCCCTAACACTACAAGGACTTTCTTAAAACCATCCAAGTTCTTCATATACTTACTTCAAAAAATGTGCTTCTGTCAGTCTGAATTCGTCCTGAAGAATTAAAGATTCCAAGCAGCCCGTTGCTAATAATATCCATGAGGACTGGAAAGCAGTTTAGTCTTTTGGTGTTACATGCTATTGAAAACCTGAGATCCTAAAATATAATGAATATTTCTTAATTCTCAGACCTAATTACATAACTTAATTATAGAATGATATAGCAACAAAATAATTAAATGGCATATTATGTTTGAAAATCATTGAAATCACTGATAATATAGTAAGACAAGGGCAGAAAAGCAACACTCCCACTGACTATGTTATTTAATTCCCAATATACTTAAAGAATTTATCACTTTGATATGGATTTCTACACCACCACCCCCAAACATCAGCCACATGACTAGTTGTGCCCAGAATCTCACAAAATTAAATAAAGTGATTTTCAGTAGCAATAGTGGCGTGAATGTTATGGGATTTCCAACCACTCTGGTTGGATTTAAGGCCCACTCCATGAGATGGAGCTCTGACCTGGTACTGTTATCAGGAACAAATAGATATCGGGCCCTAGAAAGGAATCTATTACTATTATTCTGCCAAATCAGAGGTTTTCAATCTGTATGTCATGACCCCTTTGGGGGTTGCATATCAGATATTTACACTATAATTCATAGCAGTAGCAAAATTATAGTTATGAAATAGTAACAAAATAATTTTATGGTTGGGGGTCACCACAAGAAGAGGAACTGTATTAAAAGGTCACATCATTAGGAAGGTTGAGAACCACTGTACTAAATGAACATAGTATTAAACAGACTCCTAATGATTTATTGCTGTACCCATAAATTAGTGCATCTCTCAACCCCTTATTAGGGAAGCTTCTTGCAGTGGGTGGAAATTAACAGAGATCCTTAGGGTCAATGTGCAGAGAACAAGAGACTGTGGAGTTCTCAGCCCTACATGAGACATCTTTATTAGATATGTTCTCCCAAGGGCTGAGGAATCTTCAAGGAAGAAATACTTTAAGAGCCAGAGGTGAAGGATTACTACAAGGAAAGGGTGTTTTCTGAACACAACAGGTCAATTACATATGGACTCACAGTTGTTGTGACAACATGCACAAGATCTGTACAAATTCAAGCCAGAAGAAATCTCAGCATGGTGTGGGAGAAGTAGGCACAAAGTTCCACTCCTAGTTGAAGAGCTATTGGCATTTGATAGCTTCTGGGATAGGGAAAATCAGTTTTCTTTAAGGGTATGATGTCTAGTAAGTCAATCACACTCTTAGGCAGGCAATTATACCCAAGAGCAGTTAGGCAATTCAAACTGAACTTGGTAGATGGATGGATGGATAGACAGACAGACAGACAGACAGATAGATAGATAGATAGATGAAATTCTCAAAGAATTAATTAAAACATTTTTAAAACTCCTTCAAGATCTAGGCAAGTGATATAAATGAATGAGCAGTATGGAAATGCAGCAGACTGCAGATTCAAGGCTAAATCTAACTGAGCAGTTATTCTCAGCTCCACTGAGAATACAATTTAAAATAATTAATGAGGCAGAACTTAATTGATACAATTTTTAAATTATTGTTAAAGTCCTTGGTAGTTATATGGGAGATAGTAAGCAAATAATTACAGCTCAACTTCTCCTATGAAAATGGGAAATAATTTGTTTGTATCGAGTCAGCTAATTTGAGTTCTTCAAATTGTACCTCCACAATCTGTCTTTGGTGAAATACAGTCATCAGAGTCTAACATACCTTTCCGTCACCCAACACAGTGATAGCACCATTGTATAGTGCCTCTTCTGTGCCATTTCTGGTTCCCAGGACATCTACGTCTAATGCTATGTTCTGCTGTCTTAGTGAATGTACAAAGTTATCAATTCTTGAACCTACCATGAAGGCAAAAATCAAAAGAAGCAAAGATAAGTCAATTAGTATAAAAAGCAACAAAAAATTAAATGACATAACTCAAAGCATGTTATTACTACTTATAGATACCCTTAGAAGGCAGAATTAGAGTTGAGTACAAAAATCCATTATGTTGACATGTATATAATAAAGATCCTCTACATATAGCCTAAAATTTATTAATATTTCTAGTATTGTATAATTTCTAGGAGTGTCACTCCATTTTTATTTAAAGAGGATTGATTATAAATACAATCTCTTTTTAAAGAAGAAAAGGGGATAGTATGATAGGATGAAAGGGTAGATTATTGAACCTACTTTTAAAGAGCAACAACTTGTTTGAAATATTTTACAATGCTATGGATTTTAGTTTATTGATATAAATTTAAAATTAATTTTGTTATACTGTATGTATACTTATACTCTTGTTTAAATTATTTTGTTTGTGCAACTCATTTGAAATTGTAGTGTATAGTTGAGAAATACAGATTAATAATTAGTCATCTATGATAATCAAACTTATAGTCATGTTAGTTAAGTTTTCTAGGTATACATAGATATATTTCATTTAGGTAGGTAATCTTCAAACACTTCAAAGACCTACAGAATATGGCATTTAAAATGTTTTAAAAACTTAGACTTTCTTGGACAATGAGACACAGCTGTTCCTTGCAGCACCAATTTACTTCAAAGAGAAAGATGGGCATCAAAGACACTCTATATGTAGTTTATCTTCTTCTTGGTACAAAATGGCCATTTGGGCAAGAAATTGCTCTTGCCTGGACTGCTTGACAGGATGTTATATAAACTAGACATGCAGCACTCATAGGAAGGTGACCACTAAATTTGCCTAAACAAGGTGAAATGGTCCTTCAGGTTTCTGCTTCACAGAGAAAACTGCCAGACATTTTACAGGACACAGGAAAAAGTGACTGATAGACTAGGCCTATGGGCTGAAGATGGGTGCTCCAACGTTGCAGAGGAACTTTGGATGACTGTCCATGCAGGCAGCTGTCTCTGTCATTTCCAGAATTTTAGAAGTTGCTTACAATGTATTTCCTGTTTACTTAGGTAATATTATATCCTTCTGGGGTCTTTGATGTAGTTAAAGACTGAATAGTTATAATTATAATTTTCCTTGGTTATCATAAAAGATAAAATAGATATGAAACTTTAGACTCACAAATATAGGAAAGATAGAGTATTTTCTTTAATTTTGCCAAATACAAATAGACTAGATATTATAACTATAATTCTTGCTTGATAACTGTTCTATTATATGTAATTTTACTATGTTAAAGTTAAAACTTTCCTTTTTGATTAAAAACAGAAAAGAGGAAGTGCTGTGGAATGTCATTCTGTATGCTGTGAATATGTGTTGCTCTGAATGGTTGATAAAATCCTGATTGGCTAGTAGCCAGGCAAGAAGTATAGGCAGGATAAGCAGATGAGGAGAATTCTGGGAAGAGTAAGGCTGAGTCAGGAGTCACCAGTCAGACACAGAGGAAGCAAGATGACAAGGCAGAACTGAGAAAAGGTATCAAGCTATGTGGCTAAACATAGATAAGAATTATAGGCTAATTTAAGTATAAGAGTGAGTCAGTATTAAGCCTGAGCTAATGGCCAAGCAGTTATAATTAATATAAGCCTCTGAGTGATTATTTTATAAGCTGCTTCAGGACTGTGGGTGAGAGAGAGTTGTCAGGACTGGGCAGGACACTAGAAAACTTCCAGCTACACTTCCTAAAATGCATGAGACCCCGGGTTCAGTGCCCAACACCATAAATTAACAATACAAACAAAACTACAATTAGCCAAACCAGCAATGTGATCTTTGATGCTATAAGTTTTGATCTTCTTATAAATACGGAGCATTTTGTTCACAGAGCCCAGCAATACAGGGAATTACAAAATGATACAGTAAGATCTCAAAGACCAGTTAATGATTTGTCTTTCTAAAGTCCCTTTGGTTGTTTTGGCAAAAGAGTTCAAGTAAACTTTTTAAAAAAAATGTATTTCTAAAACAAACTAAATTGTGGTTTTTATTTTTTAATTAATTTTCTGTTTGGCCTTATAAATATTTTTTACTACACAGAAATCATTCTTTTCTTCATGTTTTATGTTTTTCAGGCCATCTCCCATCCCCCCCAAAAAATGTGTTTGGATGTTACAGCTTACCTGTTCTATTGATGACCAGTAGGTGAGTCAGAGGAGCCTGTGGAGGCTGTCCTGGAGAAAGGAAATACATACTTGGAGACAATCCCCATGAGTAACTTTCATGGTATAGCTCATAGAACAGATGTTCCAAAAGTTGAGGAAGAAAGCTAATACCAAACAGCAATAACCTATGTGGAAGAAGAGAAATATTTAATAGCAAGAGTTAATAATCTATAGCCACTTTCATGGGGCTCTGTGTTTCAGTAGATGATGGGCAGTGATAAAACATGGACAAAAGGAATGTTCAAATCATGTTGCTTCCTCCTTCTTCTTTCTAAAATGAAATGACACAGCTTTGGTCTTAACTACCCACTTCTGCTTTTGACATTTTCTTTGAGCCTTCCAACTCTGCTGATGCTGACTCTGATTTGTGTAAGATGGGGTCTTGTGTAGTCCAGGAGGGCCTTGAATTTGTGATGACCTAGAACTTCTGATCCCTCTGCTCTTACTTCCTGAGTGTTGGGATTACAGGCATACTAAAATCTCATGTGAGACCCAATACTCTGAAATTACTGGAAGAAAAAGGAATGGGGACAAATATCCGGCACTGTCAACTTGTCTAACAACTCAGGTCTGGGGCGATAGAAAGCCCACATGGAAAGCGTATTCCTAATGGTTAACTAAACTGGCATAGCAGACAAGTGCCTTCTAAATAACTGTTTATATCTACAGAAAAAAAGCAGCTCTTACTTAGCCTAATCAGAGAAGCTCTTCCTTACAATGAACAATGGTGAATGCAGAGACTCATGGCTGCCTAGGATGTAGAAAATAAGCAGAGGATGTGTGCCCAGCCCCAAACAAGTCACTGAGAGCATCCCCTCTAACACTCAGGAAGCATTGCACAGGGGGTGGGAAGTACATAAGAGCCGGAGGATAGGGTGAAGGAGTATGACACTTAGGTTACTGAGGTATGTCCTTAAACAGAACTGTTGGAATTCAGATGCTTGGGGCACCCTGGTCTTGGATAGGAACCTACTTGGCTGTGAAGCAGAACAGCTTTCCTCTTTATAAGTGCATCATCTTGGGTATTCCATTACAGTAATAGAAAGATAATACAAAGACTTATGTCTGATTTATTTTAATATATATGCAAACATTAGACAATAGGATTACGTGTAGGAGTGCTTACAAATAGTTGGGTAAAGAAGTCTCCGGAGAGTGGTTAGATTTATACCAGGAGGCAGCCCTTACCAATGAGGTGGAAGCTGCAGGGGTTTGGTCTTTACAAGAGGTACTAGATACCACTGAGAAGTTAAATAAGAGAGGCACAGAGTCTCAGTGCCCAACCTGTTGGTGGGAACATTAACACTAACCTGAGTTTTCAGACTGCTCATCTCTCCTATGAATTCCAGTTTCTAATACACATGGTAGTACAAGCAAATTCCTTAAAATCAACTATCTATCTATCTATCTATCTATCTATCTATCTATCTATCTATCTATCTATTTATCTATCTATCTATCTGTCTGTCTGTCATCTGTTTGTCTGTCTATATATCTATCTGTCTATTTGTATATCTATACATCTACATATCATCTCCCTCTGTCTTCCTGTCCCTTTCTCTACATTATTCTATGGAAAATACTAAGAGATTTTGATGTCTTAGGAAAACAGAGAAAGCAGTCTTTGGTAAGGGCAAAAAAAAGGGGGGGGAATTACAATAATCTCAAACTTTATATATTTTGACTACATATCCACAAGGGCAGGTGTTTCAAATGAAACATTTAGAAGACTATGTGTGGTGATATTTTATTTGTGAACACCAACAAAGCTTATCTGAGGACCAGAGGAAAAAGCCAGCCACTATATTAAACATAGAGGTCAGCAGTTGTAGCACACACTTTTAATCCTAGCATTCGGGAGGCAGAGATTCATCCGGATCTCTGTGAGTTCAAGGCCACACTGAGAATAGATCCAGGCGTGGTGGCATACACCTTTAATCCCAGCACTAGTGAACCATAGAGGTCTAGAGGTCTGTACAGACAGACAGGAAGTGATAGAGCTGGGCGGAAAGAGGAAGTGATGTAGCTGGGCGGAGAGAGGAAGTAAGATGGCAGGGTATAGAAAGGTATATAGGCATGAGTATACAGGAAGTAGCTCTCACTTGGGCTGAGGATTTCCTAGTGGTAAGAACTTGTGGCTTGGCTTGTTCTATTCCTCTGATCTCTCAGTTTTCACCCCAATATCTGGCTCCAGGTTTTTTATTAAAAAGACCTTTTACAATTCGTGTTACAACTATGTACAATTACTGGAATTTATTTTATCTACTTTTTACATTGTGCTCTCAACCAATTTGGAGACTCACATGGTCATTAGGCTTTTTCTTTCATTCTTGAGCTTGAGGAAGCGAACCTTGGCAACTGCACAGAGCTGCTGCCTCCACAGTGCCATGCCACTGATTGTGTTTCCTGATGACTCTAGGGTGGACACGACTCGATCCAGCTCAACAAGGCTTCCCATGTCTTTTGCCCCTTCACTTTTTAAGTGCCCACAGATTCCAACATCTGCAATGTAAGATCAGTCATCTATAAGGTGTAGTTTACTGGGCATTGCTTAGCTTTTCCCACAACCATTTACTCAAAAGGAAGTTCCAGCATTAGTGTTATGAGCAAATATGCGCTCTAATTCATGGCTATATTAAAGCAAATAGTGAGGAAATGAGAGAAAAGCAAAACAATTTGAAGCAATAAAAAGAAACATTGTAATTTTTTAAAAGGCATATGCAGTTTTCTATGACATATTCTAGGAAATCCATGAAAATAAACCCATGCAAAAGTGTCCTTGTTACAAGAAATAAGCCACCTTGGTATTTCTGGACAAATTAACAAAGATAATACTTGCAGAAGTCTCCTCTCCCTTCAAGAACATAAGGATGGTAGACATGACATTTTTTATACAGCCACATTATAAAACCTAGATAAAACTTTGCTTCTTTTTATTAGAAACCTTGGAAAAAATGAGATTTCTAGAAAATTATAAAATGTGTACACATGAAGTACTGGGTAAAAGACAGTAACATAGCTCTTGCCTAGCATGATACTGAAAAATAAAAGTGTATGGATGAGTGTGGAAGTATCTGCCTTTAAACCGAGCACTTGGTAGGCAGAACCAAGTAGATCTCTGTGAGTTCAAGGCCAGTCTGATTTCATAGCAAGCTCCAAGCAGCCAGAGCTACTCAATGAGACTGTCTCAAAAATGAATGAATTCATTTTTTCACCATAATCTCTAATTTTCCCTCCCCAACAGCCTTTTATATTCATGTAATATGACACCTCATTTTTTATTGTCTACTCTATGTGGACCTAATGTGGTACATTGCCATCTCCTGTAGGTCTATATTTCTTCTCTACTTTTTTCCCAAGGCTAGTACCAACAAAGAAAGGCATGCATATCATCTCACTCAAAGCTCCCCTCCTTTCTACATCTTCTCCCTTACCTGATTCATCAGCCATTGACTTCCCTTCTAATTTCAGGAACACCTCATTCAGAGTTGTCATGGAAACACCATAATTCTCAACGCCTTGGTTAGAACACCTATCAAGATCCCGGTAAAGGTCTAAAAGTAGGCACATAGTAGATTACAGTATAACTTATAACAAGGCAGTAAATAATATCTTTCAAAGTGAGAAAATATTGATAAGAAGCTACATGTACTTTTATCATAAACTGATATCAATGTTCACTTAATTTATAAAACATAACTATAGAATATATTAGTTTCCACGGTTTCTTTAGCATCCAAGTATAACATAAATATTTATGCTTCCATACTTAGAAAACTACTCAGTTTTTTAAAAAAAAAATGATTGATGTGTTTAAAACTTTTTAATTCCAAAGGCTGAAGAGATGATTCGGTGGTTAAGAGTACATGCTGCTCTTGCAGAGACCCTGGATTCTGTTCCCAGCACCCACATGACAGCTCACAGGCACCAATGACCCCAGGTCTGGGGGATCTGAGGTCCTCTTCTGGCTTCAGGGACAGCATACGTGCACATGGTGCACAGGTGTACAGGTGGGTAAAGCACTCATACACATAAAAAATATTACATGTTTTTAAATTTCAAAATTTTAGGTGTATGTGTGTGTGTGTGAGAGAGAGAGAGAGAGAGACAGAGACAGAGACAGAGACAGAGACCATGGAGTCCCGAGGAGGTCTCCTATAGCTGGAGCTACAGGTAGTTGTGAGCTGCCTGACATGGGTGCTAGGAAGTGAACTTGGGGCCCCTGGAAGAGTAGTTACAAGCACTCTCAATTACTGAGCCCTCTCTCTAACCCCTTTCATTCTATTTTAAATTCTCTTACGGTGGGGGTGGGAGGAGTTAATTCTAAGCTCTGATTAAAGATTAGTATCGAGAGAATAAAAAGTTGTTCTTTTAGGTTAAGATTAACTAAGAAACTATAATAACTGTCTTAGGGTTTCTGTTGCTGTGAAGAGACACCAAGACCACAGCAACTCTTATCAAGGGAAAACATTTAATTGCGGTGGCTTACATTTTCAGATGTTTAGTCCGTTGTCATTATGATGTGACATGGTGGTGTGCAGGCAGACACGGTGCTGGAGATGTAGCCGAGTGTCCTACATCTTTGCTTGCAAGCAACAGGAAGTGGTCTCTGAGACTGGGCATGGCTTGAGCATATATAAAACCTCAAAGCCCACCTCCACAGTGACACACTTCCTCCAACAAGGCCATACCTACTCCAACAAAGCCACATCTGCTAATAGTGCCACTCCCTTTGGGGGCCATTTTCTTTCAAATCACCACAATAACCACCGTGAAAACACTATGCTTACAGAAATAAGTAATTTCCATGAACTCTGAAAAGTACAAATTAAGGAAAGGACAAAGGACATAGTGTGCCTTTGTGCTTCCCCTGAAAGACATTCTGTTCACTTATATTCTCTCTCCTACCTACTCCTCCTCTCTCTTTATCTCTCCTTTCCTCACTCCCTTCCTGTGGTGGCCCACAGAGGCTATCTAGTGAGAAATTACTCAGGGTCAGAGAATCTGAGCTTGCTTTACCCAGCAGGGCTGCATAAGGAAATGATTTGACCATGGGTGTGGTTGCCAGGTATTTGGAAGGGTCTACACTTGGCTGTGTGGTGTGCTTTGATCTTGCAAGGGAGAGGTCTTTTACCCCAGCCCTTGGCATTGTTATAAAAAGCCCCTTTGAATAAACGGAAGAGGCAGTTGAGTAGTGATCCAGGCCCTCCCAAGGCTATCCTGTGTTTCTGTTTTTCTTCTCGTCCTCTAGGCCTCTTTCTACCTGATACTTCTTACCCCTCTCTCCTCCTACTAAGAACCCTTCAAATGGTGGGAGCTGGCCTCCCACACCTTTCTTCCTCCTTTTCCTTCTTAACCTGGTATGAGAATTACTCAGAGACACTGACATAGGGTACATCCATGTGAAGGATTAGCAGGCCACTTTGAGAATTTTTAAATGATGATGGGAATTGAAGCTACCTTAATTATATGCGCAAGAAAAATAGATAAGTGCTCCTACTTTCTTAAGTTCACTCTTCAGTTGGTCTCTAAATCAGTGGTTCTCAACCTGTGGGTGTTGACCCACCAGGGGTCAAAGATCAGATATCCTGCATATTAGATATTTACATTACAATTCATAACAGTAGCAAAATTATAGTCATGAAGTAGAAATGGAAATAATTTTATGGTTAGGGATCACCACAACATGAGGAAGTGTATTAAAGGGTCATAGCATTAGGAAGTTTGAGAACCACTGGTCTAAATGATTCAGCACTTTGGAATGCATTTTAAAAGATAGTCAGATAAACCATGTTGTTCAAACTTCATAAAGTCTTCAGAATGATATATATCTCAAATACATTGTGTGTATATCTAAGAATAAATCATGTCCCTGCTTCCAAGATGAGTTCATCTCTCTTCCATTATTAATATATAAAATTTTATTTATTCTTTGAGAATTCATAGGTGAACATAACATATTTCGATCATATTCACTCCCCAGCTCTCCTCCCCAACCTCTACCAACTACATGTGGTGCTCTTATTGTGTCTGTTGTTATGATTAAATGATCCTTAAGAGAAATGATTCTTAAATGAAAGAACGCTGCCATTTCTGATATTCTGATATGAGGCTGGATCATGATGTGAAGCAACAGGATTCATTCTTTTTGTCTTATGCTCACAAGTCCTACTTATTGATATCTTAGAGCTGGAGAAACACCACAGTAACCACATGTCAGACAAAGTCTCTTTATACATTATAGATACTTAATAATCTTTTGTATAATAATTTAACCATCAGGACAGACCCATAAAGGTATAATGGCCTTTTCCTTTATGAAAGTGAGAAAACTGAAGAGCAACGTGTCTTCTTCAGGATTACCTGGAAATTTGTTTGTCCTTTCCAGGGGCAGGATATAGACAAGTCTTTCTTCACTTTGTATAGTCAGTCTGGCATCAGGGATGTGCTTTTTGACCAGTGATGTTATACTCTCTGGCTCACATATGTCATTCAGATGCAAACTAATATTCAGAAAGAGTAAGATAAAGTTATTTTGTCTAACACTGACTCTAAAAACAACTTCTTATGTAGTATGTTTGCCACTTCATGAATACTTATAAGACAAAATTGTGTAATTTACAGAGGAACTAGATGCAATGATACTAATGTAATTCAAACAATCTGCACAACATAGTAGAGTAACTAGTAAAAGGGAAGACTAGATTCACTTAAGGTAATTCAAGAACTGTCATTTGAAGGAAAGAAAGAATTGACCAAATCCTCGCTGGGGTAAGGTAAATGGGAATATACCATCTACTAAGAAAACCCAGTAATGAATTCTCCTTTTTCAGTTATGCATGAGCTCTGCAAACACTTGAACTTTGTAAAAGCAAGATGGAGATAATCTGTGGTCATTAAGAATATGGTATTGACATCATATTATACAGGCCCCAGAGTCTAGGTGAGCTGGTCACCATCTCTGAATATCAGAATTCTTATCTGTGAGATAAAATAATACCCAGATCTTAAATCAACCTTAACAGTTAGAATGAAACAGTATTTATGAGATAGTATTGGGCGTTTAATGGAGTAAACTCTCAATATATGATAGATAATTTTATCATTTCGTGCAAAATTTATTCAAGTAATAGCTGAAGTCTTTGATAATAGTCTATGTAGTTCTTTTTTTTAATTAAGAGATTTTTCTATTCATTTTACATATCAACCATGGATTCCCCTGTCCTCCCTAGTTCTTTATGAAAATTGGGGTTTTTAGAAACACCATTGTTCGTCATGTCTACTGAAATGTACTGAGATGACAGAGTGGTGTAAACATCACACTTCACTGATTACATAAATCTAGTTTAATTTTAAGATTGTTCTGTGCTTTAGAAGTGCTGTGCTTAGCATTATCAAAGACACCAAGCAGGAGAAATTCAGCCCCTTCCCTAACATAGCTTGCAGCAGAATGATGATGCAAAGCAAGAGGTTTTCTGAGAAAGTGAGGGAGAGTGAAGCTGTGTTAATTCAGTTAAGTACTCTGCACTCTGTCAAGTACTCATCAACTACCATCAACTAAAAAAATAGGTATTATTACCGCTGTTTTACAAATGAAGTTACTCAAGATCAAAGAAATTAATTAAGCAACCATTTGAATTAGCACTTTCTGGATTCCAGCACAGGATATTCCCTAAGGAGGAAATATTCAGGAACAGCCTCCAAGAACAGGTAAATGGACTGGACAGATAGATCAGCAGTTAAGAGAAATTGCTGCTCTTATACAAGATATGGGTTTGGTTCTGAGCACCTACATCTGGCCACTCACAGTCACCTGTAACTCTAGCTCCAGGTATCTGACACTCTAATCTGGTCTGTGTGGACACCCATGAACATATGCACATGCCCACACATAGACACATACATATGCAGGGGTAATGTTCATATGTGGTTGAGTGTGATGAAGGAGGGTGTAACAGATATCCTCCATAAGACAGAAACAAGACAACTACAAAGACCTTCATCGAGACTTTCCCAGAGACCAATGTGTACACCTTTTATTAGAGGAAAATTATTTAATCTACTTGTAATAATGGATAGTGCTGGTACTGTAGATTTGACCAGCTTAAGAAATCAAAGAAAGTAATTGTGAGGTCTATTGAACCTCCAGTATGATGTTATTTTTATTGTATTTTTAAAGATTTATTTATAATAATCATATGATTATCCTGAAGTGAAAGATACCTAAAAGAAACGTGGCAAAAAAGAAATCAGAGAGGATAGAGAATGTATTGAAATTATATGCCTGAAAAGAAATATGCTCTGAGGACCTGTCCTCAGTGCATGAGCTGGCTGTTTGGAACGTGGGGCTTATGTAGGGACACTTTGCCTGGGAGGAGGGGACTAGACCTGCCTGGACTGAATCTACCAGGTTGAACTCAATCCCCAGGGGAGTCTTTGCCCTGGAAGAGATGGTAATGGGGGGAGGCCTGAGGGGAAGGCGGGGGGGGGGGGGGGGGAGGACGACGACAAGGGAATCTGTGGCTGACATGTAAAATTAAATTATAAAATAAAAAATTATATGAAAAAAAGAAATATGCTCTGAAATAGGATGAGAGAAAGGATCAAATACCAATAAATTATTCTCAGAAAGCAAAGCAATGTATCATGAAAACATTTTCCAAACACTTTCTTTATACCTGCTCTAATGTGTAGGTTTTTAGTGTGTACGATGCCATGTATCTTACCTTTTTTTTTTTTTTTTTTTTTTTTTGGTTTTTCGACACAGGGTTTCTTTGTGTAGCTTTGCGCCTTTCCTGGGACTCACTTGGTAGTCCAGGCTGGCCTAGAACTCACAGAGATCCGCCTGGCTCTGCCTCCTAAGTGCTGGGATTAAAGGCGTGCGCCACCACCGCCCAGCGTATCTTACCTTCTTGCTAAGAGCACACATAAGTTAGTTCTAACGTGTCTCTTGAAGTCACCTGTGTAGCTGTAGATCGACTTTGACCTGATACCAGTGACACCTGTCACCAGTGTGTTTATCATGTATCTGTCTCCAGTAGTGAGAGCTGTACCTTAGATGATAGCCAATGCCCCATTTCTTCTTCAGGAACAGAGAAGAGCCTGCACACCTCAGCCTCCCACTGGATATAAACACCTTCCTGTCTGGTTGGGAAGAACCAAAAGATACATTTTAATAAAGAGTGATTTTTTTTTCAGTGATCATAAATGTGAAAATCAAAAGCTATGAACAAATGACGTTTTAGAAGCATGCCACACTAGAATAGTGACATACTCATTCTGAGACTCTAGTAACTGAAATGATGAATTATGTTTGCTTATTCTCTGCACAGTTAGGAAAGTTATTAAGCATGTACATAGTGAATTACAAGCCTGCCGACATCTATCCATGTGGAATAAAGCATGCTTGAGACAATACTGTATACTTTACAACCTTCACTTCTCTGTGATGGGATAAGACTCCGTCCATGGGACAAAGTCCTTTGTCTGGAACACAGAGATTCAAATGGGTGAAAGCAATTCTCCTATATTGGCTGTGGCTATTGCTAGTGAGATGTGTCTACGGGGCCTGTTTGTAACCCGTATTTGAGTCCTACTTTCTCACTCTGAAACATTAAAAAAACAAAAACAAAAGACTATAGTTACCAGCCAGGATATCAGCCTCATCCATGAACTGGGTACTGAAGACAATCACTCTGTCTAGTTTCCTCTCTTTCAGTAGGTTCCATATACGATGCCTTGAGAGTGGATCCAACCCAGAGGTTGGCTCATCAAGTAGCAAAACCTGGACAGTAGAAAGTGCTACAGAGTCATTTTTCCCTCTGGGGCAAGATGATTCTAAAAACACTGTAGTTTTAAAAGTATTGGTATATGTGCTTAAAAGTTTTCTTAAATTTATCATTTGCAAATGTATCGAATATAATAGTTTCTTAGTCTCCAATCTGATTTCATGAGCGGTTTTTGTTCACCTTACCTGAGGGTCTCCTAAAATGGCAATCCCAAAAGTCAGTTTCCTTTTTTGTCCACCACTTAAATTCTGAGCAAGAATGTCTTGAATATTTTCCATTTCTAAGTCCCGTAAAACTCGGTGTATCTAACAAAATAAAGAACATTTAGTCTAAAACCCAAGATGTTTGTTCTCTTTTTGAGACCAAGTCTCCCTCTGTAGCCCAGGCTGGCTTAAACTTCAGCAGTATTCCTGCCTTGGCCTCCCAAATGCTGGGATTACAGGCATGTACGACCCTGACTAGCTTACTTTTAAAACACAGCTTTCTGTCTTTATAAAGACCCTTTGTGGCAAACTTCAGACAGTGGATGTGTGCAGACAACACAAGTACATTCAGTATCTTCCAGGTGACCCATTTCATTTCGTCATTGCCTAACAGTGGACATGTTCATTTACCTCTTGCTCCACCTCATGTGGCAGAATTCCCTTTATCTTAGCAAAAAGCCTGAGATTTTCTCTCACGGTGAGAAAACCAAATTGTATGTTGGATTGTGGACAAACTCCAGTGAGCTTGATGACAGCATCCAAGTCATCCATTTCTGAAAGTGTCTGATTATAGATGGTGATGGAACCTATGCAGAAAAAGTAAAGAGTTACCATCAGGACAAAGTATAAATTATGTAAATCACAAGATTCATTCAAGCATATTTTTCCTGCTTGCAACACACAGAGGGTAAAGGGTTTCTTATGCGGTATGAGAACTGGGGTTTAGATCTCCAGCATCACGTAAAACTTTGGTGTGTGTGAGTGTGCCAGCATGCACCTGGAGTGTTACTGCTAGGAAGGACAGGTGGAGACAGGAAGACACTTTGAGCTCATTGATCACCGAGCCTGGTCAAAACAGTGAGCTTCGGTTAAGTGCAAAACCTTGTCTCAAAGAATAAGATGAAGGCAATATAAAGAGACTTCAAATTTCCAGCATGGATGGGAGAGGGGCTCCCAGTGCCCCACCTTAAGCTGAAGAGCTAATGGCTTCTGAGAGTGGCAGAGTTACTTTGCTTTATGTGTGAAGGGTAGGTTTCCTATGCCCCAGAGGATGACCACACACACACATACATATGCATATGGACAGCACTACTTGAATTTATGGTATTTTTTTAAAGACATGAAGCATGAAGTTGGGAGAAAGAGAGGAAATAAATTGGGGTGGGACAGGGAGGTGCTGGAGAGTGGGAGTGTGGGGTGGATATGACCCAGATACACTGTACACATATATAAAATTTCCAAAAATAAAAAGAATTTTTAAACTAAAAAATAATTTAAAACAAAAGGGTGAATGTCAGGAGCGATTATCATGAGCTATTGTGGGCCATGACCCAATTACAGCTTATAGCAATTGGTAATTTAGATATCAACCCACCAGAGGAATTATTCTCTGAATGGACACCCCATCAGCAAAGCTTGCAGATCACTGACTCTGAGAACTGTTGCTCTCTCCTGTAATTCCACTTGTGCAATAACAGCTATGATATCTCCCCATTACCATGCATTTTCAAGTAATGTGTATATGTAATCTCATGATTATATCTCAATATTATGGGTGCACATATTGTCAGGATGGTCAGGAAAATGAATTCTCATTTAGCTGTATAATTTTGATATATAGAAAGTATACTAGAATATACTTCATAACTAGATCTATTGTTCCATGTGACTGTTAGACATTTAGAGGTCTATTCTCCATCCTTGGCTTACTGGCAGGGCAAATTGGCCAAAGGAAGTGTCGTTGGGATAGATTACAGGCAGACCTTTCACAGATTTTATTCTTGAGTGAAACTGCAGATGTTTGGCCTTTTTGGATCAAAGCCCTTCAAAAGGTTTATAGTGAACTAGGGTGAAGTCGCAGGTGTCTAACCAAGGTTCTTAACACAAGCAGCCTAAAATATCATGCCAATTCTTCACTTGCCAAGTACAACTGATAAAAGACCTATGTCTCAAGCTTATCTAACTGGGCACTGTGCCACCAGACTCTGATCACAGTCCTAGTCCTGAAACTTGAAACTTTGTGTTGCCATGGTAAATAGCTCTGCCCTTATTGCTCACCTAATGAGATGTGAATCTTGTAATTGCTTCAAGCCTCCTGAAAAAAAGTGTATTTAAGCTAGATGAACAAGAAGCTGAGAGGAATTGGAACTAGAGAATTAGAGTTAAGAATTCATAGACAATTAGCACAAGAAAATTAGAAGAAAACAGAACAATATAGAGACATAACTGGAAAATATGCATGTGAATTATTCTATAAACCCTCAGATTAGAGATATCACAAGTTCCCTTCACTTCGATGTAGTGTCTGACCTGAACCCTGAAGGGGTCTTGTAAGCTGGACTCAAAGGGCCCCATTAGGTGAAGAAGTGATTGAGAAAGGCATCAACCTCCACATGTCCTCACCCAACCAAGGTCACCCACACATATCCACATACTACACACATAGAGACAAGAGAGGGGGATTCAAATAACATCTAATCTAGCAGAAGTGTCAATTAATAACAGAATAATTATAAAGTAATTTGTATCAATCGCAAACATTTTCACAAATATGTGCAATTATATAAAAATAAAGAAACATCTAAAACTTTTCTTAGCTTCTCAACTGACGTATGAAAACATAAAAACAGTATCTACTAATGGGGAAACATAATTCAACATGTGCATATATTGTGCAACATTTAAGGAAAATTCCAATTTTTTTGTCTTAATGACATGATGCAGCAAGTTAACTGGTGAAAAGCACAACTTATCCATTCGCCTTTGAGCTTGTCTTTGAATAAGTGTCCTCTTACCTGTAGTTGGGGGTGACAGTCCACAGAGTGTATTTATGAGTGTGGTTTTCCCAGCTCCACTGTGGCCAAGGAGGGCAGTGATCTGGCCTTCATATATGTCAAATCCCAGACCTGACATGATTTCAAAGAGATGACATTCAGTACTTCTATAGTCATTTTATAGTCTCCACAGCTCACAACTTCTTACTGCATAGATGTATGTGGGTACTAATTTTCAAAATAAAATCAGTCTTAAAATTTGTCCAGCTGTCTGTAATATCTCTACTTCATCTACTGAAGTTTTACAACAAGTCTCTAAATCAAACACCTATGTTAAATGTAATCTCATTTTATTACCTACCTCTTAAAGCTTCTACTTTTCCATGCTTTCCTGTGTATTGCTTTTTAAGATTTTTGATCCTGCAGAAAAGAAAAACTGTTTTGAGGAAATTACAGAGATTGGAGGAAGCTTGATAAAATCTGGAGGTTCTTTATTTTGCATAGGCACAGTCAGAGCATCCTGGGCATCCCATGAAATGCAGCATCTCTGACAGTTGCAGCTCAACAGAAAATAAGTGGAGGGAGTAGCTGGCGTGTGACTCCATGCAGCTGTACATACAGATTCTAGCAGATGACTGGAGAAGAAACCAATGGTAGGAGATTCCCGGGGTGTGGGTGAAGGGAATCATGTCAGTGCAGAAAGTCTTGAGCTTTGGAGTTAAACACTCTGAGTGAAGTCCCATCTGTGTCATTTACACAGAGCTCTGGTACAAATATGGAACCCACAGAGCCCAAGTCCTCAGGAATAAAGCAGGGATGACAACACTAATTATCACATAGGGTTGAGTCCTACAGAAAACAAGAATTGCGGAACCCAAGATGTTTGAAATTTCAGAAGAAGAGGAAAGGAGAAGAAAATGATGAGGTGGTTTTAAGAGTCTGTGGAAGTGCGGTGACACGTGTCCATATCCAAGCACTTGGGACTGAGGGAGGAAGTTTAGGAATTTGAGGCCAGCCTGGGATACATTGTGAGTTCCAGGCCAGACTGGCTTACAAACTAAGATCCTGTCTTAAAGAAAGAAAAAGTATACAGAAGATTTTCAATGAGTTGAAAGTCTACTATGTTCCAGATCCTGTGCAGACTACAGGCATTAATTTCGTATAACATCAAAGCAAAGCATCATGCGGGCTAGAGACAAAATTCAAATAAAGATAAGGGTCTTTGGGATGTGTAGCTGTTTGGAAGTCACAGAACTGTGGCTCATGCATGGCTTCTGGGGGAGGGGATGCAGGGCATTAGTGCCCTACAGTCTGTCTGATCATCTCTTCCTGTCTTTCTGAAATGTCTCTCGCTCCCTTTCTGCATCACTTATATTTTTGTTTTCATCTTATCCACCAAGAAGGGGCGTGAAAAGAGACAAAGTAGATTATAGAGAAAAAGTATGAGAACAGGGGAGAGGTGGTGGAACTGTTTATCACCAAGAGAACATCGTAGCAAAACATGAAGAAGAGACAAGGAGGATGCTGAGAGTGTGGATGTAGTACTTATCTGTTGACAGTGGTTACTGTACCAAAGATGTTAGTGAGGATGAATGACAGAGATGGGATAAAATACAGTGCTATCTAGAATAACAATATCCTTTTGTAAGAACAGTGGGCTGAAAGGATATGGGCACAGAGGGACTCAGAAGGAAATCTTTGTACATCGTTGTCTTGCCTGGTAGGTCCCCGATTTGGGGCCTGTTCTCTATTGCACTTCCATGTGATTATTTGTTACCTGATGGCTTCTTTTCCCTGGAATTCTGGAGGCACTGTTTCAAATGAGTCATCCAGTGAAGGATCAGAATCTATTTCATTCTCAAGGACCACATGATTAGCTCCTCTGTTTTGAAACCAATAAGACGACTTCAGGAAAAACAATGGAGACTGTTGATGTCCATACTTGCCTACATGGACAGGAGACAGGTAAGTATCAGGTCAGTCACCACTTAAAGGATTGCAGTCTGTTCAGTGTAGAATGCCAAATCAACCTCTTTTACTCTCACCCTGAGCCCACACTTATCACCTTAGGTAGTACCACCTAATGTGGTACTTCCAATATGAAAAAAATGCAGCATTGTAAACTAAAAGAAAAAGTCTTTAGGGCAGAGTGACTTGTTTCAAGAGGAACTTAAACATTCTATTATGATCAAAATGAATGGATAAATGTGGTACATATAAACATGAAATATTACTCAGCTCTAAGAAAAATTAAATTTGCAAGAAAACAGATGGAACTGGAAAAAATTACACTAAGTGAGGTAACTCAATCTCAAAAAGACAAATGAATGCCCTATGTTCTTTCTCATATGCAGAGCCCAGCTTCAAATATTTTATTTTGTGCATTTAACTTGAAGCAAAATAGAAGCCAGGAAACTAGAGAAGTGGGATTTGGGGAAATATTAGGGGAGGGGCATAGTAGATTAGAGATAAAATGAGAGTGGTGAAGTGGATTATCAGGGTAGAAAGACTTAAACACAGAAGGGTCATTGGTTGGGAGGTATGAGGGAGTGAAACGGGGCTAACCCAAAAGACGAGGATAAGAAAAACCACATATACTTCTTCTATCTCACAACCCAACCTAAAAACAATATCACTAGAAGGATAGTAGAACACATGGAAAATGAAAGAGGAGGGAAATACTGAGGGTTAAAGGATTGAAGGGAGATAGGGATGGGAGAAGAGCAAGAGGAGGGAGTAATGAGTGAGTTAACCACAACTAAGAGTTTATGAAAGGGCCTTATGGAAACCCACTAGTTAGTAAGCTAATTTCAAGAGTTCAAATGGAATTACCATGCATGAGTGGACAATGTTACTCCAAAAGACATGGGTAATTATTAAATGAAAATTGAAATACAAAGCATAAGACACCTTCCTATGAGTTATTGGTCAGGGAATCCCCAGGGATTTCAAAAAAAAGAAAGAAAGAAAGAAAGAAAGAAAGAAAGAAAGAAAGAAAGAAAGAAAGAAAGAAAGGCATTGATATTGTCTTTAGACATCCACTCTAACTATATGGTAAGACCCTAGACACCACATACTTTGGGTAAGGACATAGAGAAATTAATACTCAGCTACTCAAAAAGCTTCCTCCATACTGGCCAGCTTCCATAGTGCCAGAAGGTATGATGCAGGTTTCAGAGGGGAGAAAAGACAACTATAGTCTTACTCAGCACTGGACCATGTGTGTTACAGCACTAACAAGCCAAGCAAGATGTATCTACTGAAGTAATGGCACAGCTATTAGCAGGTAAATAGCTACTTTATAATTGGATTTGCGGTCTGCCCTACAGGAGGAAATTTCATGCCTGGTACTGTAATGCTGGTCAAAAACCCATGACTTGGAGGTCATGGGCCCTAGGGAAGATCCTGGTATTGTTATTTTGCTGAATGGCCATGTTGTCAAATTGTCTTCTAAATACTTATGTCTATACCCATTTTCTTAGTTAGGGTTTCAATTGATGTAATACTACGACCAAAAGTAACTTGGGGATGAAAGGGTTTATTTTACCTTACCATCACTGAGGGAACTCAGGGCAAGAACTGAAGCAAGGAAGAAACCTGGAGATGGAAACTGAAGCAAAGGCCATGGAAAAGTGATGCTTACTGGCTTGATTCCCAGGGCTTCCTCCAACTGTTTTCTTATAGAACCCAAGACCATCAGCCCAAGGGTAACACTGCCCACAGTATATCAAGCTGACAGAAAACTAGCCAGCACACCCGTAGACCTAGGCTGCTCTCAGCCTTCATCAGAGAAGCTTCTTTTTGCAGTGGCGAGCAGTCAATAAATAACTGGTAAAGTGCTGAGAGTAAGAGGCTGCTGAATGTTCAGCCCTAAATGAAACGTCAATATAAACACCGCCATCACCAAGGCTCAGGGAACATTGCGGAAGAAGAGGTGTAAAGATCGTAAGTGTTGAAGGATGGGGAGGAGTGTTATGAAGTACTGTCTTCTAGACATGATGTGGCTATTGCAATCATGAGCTAAGATGAGGTGTAGTTCTCTGAATAAGACCTATACAAGACCAAGCCAGTCAAAATGTCAGCACAGGTGGGATGGAGGAGCTCCAGGCCCCATGCCATTCTGAAGAGACAGTGTTAATGCATAGTTGCTGGGAAAGGGAGGCTCATGTTTTACGGGGGTATGGTCACTGACTGGTTTCCCATACTCCAGTGGAGAGCCACTCCCCATGTGGCACTACTAACTGGAATTAATGGATTATTTAAAACAAAAATAAACGAGGGAAAACATCTTTTGAAGGACATGGGGGAAGTTGGAAGTGGAATGGAGAGTGGATATGATCATGTTTCACTGTATACAGGTATGGAATTCTCAAAATGTTACCTATAATTTCAGAAATTTTGAAAAGAAAATGCTATACCATTTATATTCAATACGTTGTAGAAGAGTGGTTCTCAACCTGTGGAACCCAACCCCTTCGGGGGTCGAATGACCCTATCACAGGGGTTGCCTAAGACCATTGGAAATATCAGATATTTACTTCATGATTCATAACAGCAGCAAAATTGTAGTTATAAAGTAGTAATAAAAATAATGTTATGGTTGTGGGGGTGGAGTCACCACAACATGACGAACTGTATTGAAGGGTCACAGCATTAGGAAGATTGAGAACCACTGTCATAGACAGTTACTTTTAGTAAATGCAGGTAATAAAAATGTATGAAATTACAATAATTCTACTACTTACTGGGTAAAATTTTGTTAAAATACAATGCCAGTACCAAATAGAGAAAAGCATCCAAAACCAACATAAAAAGGATGGCTATGATGAGGTACGAGTTGTTTGGAGAGTCCAAATTAACATTAGAATTCACATCGTAGTCCAAATGTATAAGCTGAAAAAGAGATGCATAGAGTTTTTAAAAGATTAATGAAAGTTTATGGATAATTGTTGTCTTAGCTCTGTTAGATACCAAAAAGAACGATAAATGATTTATAATTTATATCTCTATACAGCTCAGCCTATTGCCATTCATAGCAACTACTATGGTTAACTCTCCTCAGAGGAGGTAAAAGGTCCAGGAAGGTGGTATTTGAGACATGTCAAATACAAAAATTCATCAGGATTAAAAGGAATAAAGGGTGAAGGTGTTCTTGAATGGGGCACTCCATATCAGAGTAAAAAACTTTGAGGAATGAAAGTTTGTGAGTTGGCACAGCCTTATCTGATAGGAACAGCAAAAGCATAAAGCCAGCACAGCTGCCTGACAAAGAGCCAGCAAAGCTGAGCCTCAGGATAGCCGCCATGCCACCTTTGGTTATCATCTCCACCTGTTGTATACTTGGGAGACTTTTAATATTTGTATTTGGGGATATTGGATTGATGGAAAATTTTTTATGAGTCATTTATGCCTTCTCCCAGGAGTATTGCTTCTAAGCTTCCCCAGGAAAGTCCTGAACATACTACCCCTCCAGCTTTTAGGGAGATATATATCCTTATCTACTTCAAGGTCTTCTTTATGCCTTGGAGGTTGTGACACACATAAAGAAGCCAGAGGTCTCGTTATGAGGCTATGAGACATTCTTGAAACATTCGTCCTTGTACTTACTCGGGAACAAGATATTCAAAACAAAGTAAATTTTAAAAAGTCAACAAGATTTGGTGGGCTAGAGGAGTTGGCCACAGTTCAGATTGCAAGCCTCTTCTCACTATACACTCAGGCAATTACATGGCATATACAGCAACAAAGTTAGATTATCTGAAGTTACCTCTGCCCTACACAGAGACTTATATTGATGAGCAAAGAATGGAGTGGAAAGATGATATAAGAATGAGACCTCCCTTACCACATGCAGAGTCACTGTGATGTCATATGATTGATCAAAGAACAAAAGAATGCCAGGATTAGACATAAACAAATTTTATATGGATATAAAATATGAATATTGTATTATATCAGAATTTGAATAATAACTGCAGCAACTTTGGCCTGAGGACTTTTCTTGGGCACTCTGACCATTAAGAGTTAATAATACACTCCTTGGGACATGGCAATATGCCTGGGCTGGCTTGAAGATTTTGTTTTGGTCTAGCATCCTTGAAGCAACCAGAGCTACCAGCCTGAGAGCAGGCTGTCCTATGCCTATAGAGTCTTAAAAACTGGGTTATGAGTTAATGAGGAAAAATGATAACTCTGTTTATCAATGATGTCAAATCTTGAGGGGAAATAATTGGAAATGAAAACTCTGTTCTGTCGTAATTTACTAATGATGACTAAAAGATGAGCAAGAAACACATGTCCAAAACCAAAAATGATATGATCAATGTTTTGGAACAACAGGAATCTATCCCTGCTTACTAAATTCTTTATAAATAAAGAAGCACTCTGGCTGTTAGTCAGGCTGCAAGTTTCTCCCGACCATCATGGCTAGGTTACTCCTTCCCTCACCAAATCCATACATCCTCTAGAAACCTGTTTACCATTGAGGATGACTCCCAGTAGTTTATAGTTGGGCAGAAAAGAAAAGAATAATTTCAATAGCATATAATGATTTCACATGAATTAACTTTTTGAGAGATTTAATTTCATGTAGAAATGCCCAATTAAATTAAATTTTTTTTCAAATTCTCAAATTTTTAATATTTGTGATACTATTAAGGCTCATGTTTCTCAGGCTTAAATCAGACACATATTTAGTTAGAAGTATGAGCTGAGCCACATCAACTGTCAAATGTCATTCTATATTTAGAGCTATAAACTAACAAAAATCTTAGGGCCAGTCATGAGAAACCCCATTTCAAGTTGTTTATGGGAGTCCAAGATATTCCCCAAACAATACAGGCTATTGCTGCTATCTCCCAGATGTTGGAGGTAGGTCTCTATTGCTAAAAGCACCATGTACTTTGTACACAAGACGGGGAGGATTTGACCTAGATCTGACTTGAAAGCCTCCTCCCTGAAGACTAATTTTTACAGTATTGGACAATGATATGAAAGCTGCCAAGAGAGGGAAGCAACTAAGAGTCCTACCCAGCTGTGATGCCTACTAACCACAACAATGACCAGCACAGCAAAGCAACCCTAAAGACCCAATAGCGGTATTCATATCTTAGTGTTAACCAACAGCTCTGAAGCCTTACTGAACTTGAACTGAAGCCTTATTCAACAGGAGGGGATTCATGCCTGGTACAAAAATCCAGCCAACTACTCAGGGCTGGCGAGGTCATTGATCTTAGAAGAAAACCTACAACTGTCACTTTACTGAATCAGCACAGCTCCTAACTGCATTTTAAATATTTACCCTTATACCCACAGTTAAGTGCAGCTCTAACTTCTCATCAAAGATGCTTTTCTTCACAACAGATGGAGACCATTTTAGAAAATTACATTGGTCAAAATGTAAACAACAACTGATTGTGAGATTCTTTGCTGAAATGGATACAACACAACTTATACTGACTGCTCAGGGAGCAGAAGAGAGAGAAAAAAGATTTTAAGAACCAAAGGAGGAGGAAAATTGCTGTGAGGTGTGTCTGCTATAAGTGACAGGGAAAATGCACTCATTATGCTTCAAGAATATGCCTAAACAAGACCTGAAAAAGGACAACACCAACAGGCATACTAATGTAGAAGATGGAAATCTCACAGGGTCCCACCCCTGATCAAAGAAACTATAGGCAACTAAGGATGATGAGAGAGAATGAGTCTTCCCAAAGGATGAGCCCCCTAATTGGTTATCCAATATCAAGTAGTCAGCCCTGAAATCACATGCATACAAGTAACACTAAAAGGATTCAGTTTGTATTTATATCTTTATGAATTTGTGTGTGTGTGTGTGTGTGTAACAATAATAAAGAAAAAGAGGCTGTGAATTGGAAAGGGAATGATGCAGATGGGGAGGAGGGGCATGGAAAGGGGTGGAAGAAGGAAAGGGGGAAATGATGTGATCATATTATAATTGTTAAAAATTACAAAAAAATTATTAAAAAATAACAGAAAAACAAAAATGTCTCTTATCCCTTAAATTTCTCTCTCTATAAAAATAGGGAGACAACTTTAGTGTTTGGTGCATGTTACATAAATCATAGAAGGAATGTGTTTAGAGTGTTGTGTACGTAAATACAATCGTGGGACAGCTCAGCTGGTAAAAGTGCCTAAGTTTGACCCCTGCAATCCACATGGTGGAAGGAGAGAACTGACACCTGCCAAGTTGTCCTCTGACCTCTAATGTCACAGCATGCCTGTGCATGTGTACACACACACACACACACACATCCAAATAAATAAAAATAAATTTTAATAACATGGAAAAAAACCAAAAAACGATGATCTTACTTCTTACCTGGGCCATTCCAGTCGTGAAGGCAAAGGGGCTAAGGAAACACAAGCTCCATTCCATAAAGGCAGGAAGATGTTTGTACAATGCTGTGAATCCCAGACTTCCCCAAAAGATGGTAAGGAGGAAGACGGCCAAACCAGTGAGAAAAGGTTTCTTTAACAACACACTCATGAGGAAAGCTAAAGTTATCTGAGGGGAGAAAAAAATTAACTGGTATGGTGGTCTGAGGACCATGGCTTGCACACTAAAAGGAAATTCATGTTTGGCTAAGTGTTATCCAAAGGCACCCGTGTTAAAGTCTTCAGCCCAAGGTACTACTGAGAGGTGGTAGAATGTTTAAGAAGTGGAGCATGTGGGGAGCTTTCCTGTCATTGGATGTTCATCCTTAAAGGGGATTGTGAGAGCCCAGCCTCTTCCTCTTTCTGACATCCTGGCCATGACGTAAGCAACTTTGATCTACCATGAACTGCTAACATGATATGCTGCCCAGATACAGGCCAACACAACAGGGTCAACCAACCCTGGACTGAGATCGCCAAAACTATGGGGGAAAAAAACAAAACCATTTTCTTCTTGTTAGCTGATTCTCGCAGGTGTGTGGTATAGGGACTGAAAGCTGACCCGTACAGTATTTGGAAAATATGTCTCATCATTTTCAGTTGGATACTACATGGATAGTGCCTTGTGCAAATACTGCATAGAACAGAAAAGGCAGAAACACAATTAGTGATGCATGATTGGAGGGAGGGAAGCGGGGCAGGAAGAACTCACCAACTTACCAAAGACAGGCCATAAAGGAGAAAAAGAAGGAACACCACCATGAAACCAGTTAAGACGACAACTTGGGCAGATTTCACAATAAGAGACATCAAAGTAGCCACGACAAGGATAAAGCCAGCATACATCAAACCCCAGGAAAGCCTGGCCAGAAAACACAGGATTAGTGCAAATGCTGTGACTCAGTCACTCCATTCATCCACTTACTAAGCAAATGGATTTAAAACTTGTGATAAATTTGTGATTTATCAAGAGTTTCTTTTAAAAGGGTAATTCCTAATGAATCAGAAAACTTCCTCATCTTAAAGCTCATATTCTTTTTTTGTTGTTGTTTTCAAGACAGGGTTTCTCTGTGTAGTTTTGGTGCCTGTCCTGAATCTCCCTCTGTAGACCAGTCAGGCCTTGAACTCACAGAAATCCACCTGGCTCTGCCTCCTGAGTGCTGGGATTAAAGGCGTGTGCCACCACCGCCCAGCTTAACGCTCATATTCTATAGAGTAAAGTAGACAATAAGCAAGTCAATGTGTACAATAATAAATAGCCACCTTAGTTAACGTTGTCAGCTTGATAGAGACTAGAGTCTTCTGGGAGGGGAGAAGCGTCAGTTGCAGAATTACCTAGATCAGCTTGGTCTGTGGGCATGTCTGTGAGGCATGGACCTATTGAATGATGCAGAAAGGCATCATCCACTGTGGATGGCAACATTCCTCAGGCAGGTGGTCCTGTATAAAAAGCTAGCTAAGCACAAGCCAGAGAGCAAGCCAGAGAAGGAGCCAGCAAACAGCATTCTTCCATGGTTCCTGCCTCTGAGATCTTATTGTGAGTTATGGTCCAGCCTTCCCTCAATGATGGACTCTGACCAGGGAAGCATAATCCAAGTAAATCCTTTCCTTCCCTGGGTAGCTTTTTGCTTATCACAGCAACAGAGTGAAACTGAGGCAGTAGTTAAGTGTGCAAAGTTAGAAGGACATGAACTGGACAATAAGATGAGTGTGATGGAGAAAGGATTTTAGGAAGAGTTTAAGGAAGAATCTGTGCTGCTTTTTCAGTTCTGCTCAACTTCTTTCATAAGGAAGTCATGGAAACAACATGGGCACTAAAGAGACGTACTGCCCACATTTTAGGCTTCGCAAGCCAAATAACCTTTGTTGTTATCAGTGCTGCCTTCACGGCAGAAGAGCAATCACAGACAATCTATGCCCAATGTGTGGCTGTATCCCAATGAGAACGTGTGTGTAGACAACAGCATTTGAGTTTCCAATCGATTTTTGTGTCCCCTAAACAATTGCTGCTCTTTTTATTTTCTTCCCAGCTCTGAAAGTGAAGACGCCACTCCTACTTCACAGCCTGCATAAAAGTAGTTTGCCAGCTGCGGACATAGATGATTCAGTGCAGGAATACCCAGAGCATATCCATGGGGAACACAGCCAAGTAGGTGGGTATGAAGAGGTGTATTTACTACTGATGCCAAAGACAGAAGGGGGCTCTGCACAGGGTCCAGTAATGCCACAGACTTAGGTTCAAATTTTCTCTGTTACATTATAATGAAATATGTTAAGAAGCAATTGTTTAATTTCCTTACATTTCAATTTCCTCTCTGGGGAAAAAAATTAAAGAATTAAATTAGTTGGGTATTTTTGTGGATATAACATGGTGATAGATCTACAATGGACAGCTAGCTTCCTTTCATTTATAGTAGAAAATCCCATCAACTTCAGGAAGTCTTGTTTCTCCTGTTCAATTTTAATAATGCCCTTTTCACAGTATACTGAAACTATTCATCCATCTGCCTTCTATAAACTTGTTAATTTCATTCAAATAAAATATCAGTCTTTCCTCCAAGAAGGAAAAAAAAGTCCCTAATATTTTTTTAAACCCTTCCTCACCAGATTTTTTTAATGTATTACCTTCCATTGGCTCTTTATAGTTTTTAATTTCTTTTAAAATATAGTGAACAAATTCTCTTCAATATTATGGACATGATTTTAATACACAAAGGTACAAAAGAAAAAATCTGCATTGTATCAAACCTGCCATCTCTTTTCTTTTTTCAGAGATGTATTCTACTTTACACTTTGTATATGTGTGTCTCTGTGGGTGGGTGTGGAGGAGAGTATGTGCACATGTGTGTGTGCCTGTGCAGACCAGAAGCATGAGCTGCCCTGACCTCTAGTTACAGACACTTGGAAGCTATCAGACTGGAATGCTGGGAAGCGAACTCGGGTCCTCAAGAGCTGCATGTGCTCTAGACAGCTGATTCATCTCTCCAGCCTCTATCTTCTTTACTTCCACACTTAGTACAGTGAACATTATTTTAGAAAAAATAATAACAAATTTGGCACAAGCCAGCCAGTAAAATGTGTATTCTTCCTATTCAATAGTTTTTCTCTTCAGACACTAGCATGTTCCTGTAACTGTGCATAGTCTCTTTACCATCTTTTTTTTTTTTTTTTTTTTTTTTTTTGGTTTTTTGAGACAGGGTTTCTCTGTGTAGTTTTGGTGCCTGTCCTGGATCTCGCTCTGTAGACTAGACTGGCCTTGAACTCACAGAGCTCCTCCTGGCTCTGCTTCCTGAGTGCTGGGATTAAAGGCATGTGCCACCACCGCCTAGCTTTTCCACACCATCTTTAACACGGAAAATAATGGTCAGTTTGTGAAAGACAAACCTGACATTCAAATCACTGTTTTCTGCCTCTGTACTCATTTCTACCTCTCTGTCTGTCTCTAATGTGTCATTTGGCTAATCTTATTTTAAATCTTGTCACTAACTACTGGATCCTTGGTTTCTTAACTTACATCAACTGTCCTTTCATGATGCACTGTCATCTACACTTCCATCAACTGACATCTAGAGAGTGTTCAATGTTTCTCAGCTTCAGTGTAAGGCACTCTAGGTACATTTTATTTAATCCCGTGGTCAACAAGAAGTAGAACTATGATCAGAGCTTCACAGAAAAGAAAACTGCAGTTGAAAGAGTTTGAATAACACATCCAAGGTGGTAGCTACTAAGTGCTGAGATGAAGACAACCTACAGCTTCCCACTGGGTTGGTCATTGTCCTAACCCCTCTGCTTTCTTGTCTCTATTAAGAAAAGCTCAGTGCTCAGGACATAATAGCTTCTCTTAAATAACCCATGTAAAGTGGGGTCAAATCATCATCACTTTTAACATAGTATCTGAAATACATATTTCATTTTACATAAAAACTCTTAACTTCTCACAGATATTGGTTCACATAAACATAATAACTAGTAACTAAGAGTAACAACAACTCTGTGTTGTTAGTGCCCTGAAAATGGGAAGCAACTCAGGCTTTCTTTAAGTCAAAGAAATAGAGAAAATTCCAGTTACCAAGCATGTGAGTTCATGTATTTCAAACATTCATACGCCCTAGTTTTCTAAAGTATCAAGTCTAGTATGGATAAACAAGCCTAAGGAGTCCCCGTAGTTAAGTTAATCTGTTTGTAAGTGCTGATTGGTGTATCACAGACATGCAGTTTACCAGAAGGCAGACTCCCGAAGTCCCATCGTTGCCATCAGTGCTGCAATGTATTGCCTTTCTTGAGTAATGTTGATGGATAAATAGTATATAAATGAAGAAAAAGAGATAACACAGAAGAAAATTAAAAAATCTGTTGTAACTCCTCCTTGGCCAATAAAAGGTAGTATCTTCATATTTGAACCAATAACTGACATCAGTTCTTCCATCACTGAATGATTTGTTGTGATCTAAACAAAGACACCACAATGAACAAATTATTATCGTTAATCTAATTACAACCTTGAGCTCTTTTCCTCAAACTGTAAGAAGGCATGTAGTTCTTGGAATGTCCAAGGTTCTACTTAAAGTCTAGTAAAAAAAAAAAATTTTTTTTACTCTTGTTTTTAAATTAACTGGCGTAACACTTCAAACTAGATCTTCTCTGGAGTTTCTATCAGAGTAGCTCCTGTTTTATTGTTCATGCAGCACACGATTTACTACCCCACAATAGACCCTGAACCCTTACAATGACTGTATATCTATATTTCTGCCTCTGTCTTACCAGGATCTCTGCTTAAAAGTGCCTATACTGTGTGTATTTTCAAGTCACCAGTGCGTTGACACTACAGTCTGGATATAGAAGTCATTCGGCATACTATGCTTAGTGGCTAAAAACAACCAAATTACAAAATAAGACAATCCACATCTCCACCTATCAAAATTCAGTATATAATGGACTTAGTTTCCTTTAACCTAATACTCACCTCTATGATGCCAGCATTAATGGCAGCTTGAAAGGCCACAAAGCCTTTCTCCCAGAAGATTGAATTTTTACAAGTTATTTTGTTGTTCACTGTTTCACAAGGAGCTTCAAGAAAAGAAAACACAACCACGATTATGTGACCAGACAGTCTTAGCCACAGGATAAATAAAAATCTGTAATTATCCAAAATGTGTTTAAAATCTACAATAGGACAGTATATGGTAAGGCATATAGGTTCAGATTGTAGAGCATGCCCGGAGAGGACATACCAAAATTGCTTTGTTAAAATCCTTTAAGATTAGCTCTTGAAAAAAAAATAAAATAAAATAAAAGATGAGCTCTTGATTATTTTTCATACTATTTTATATTATTTCAATTTTTAAATGTTTGTTTCGGCTGCTTCCTTCTGTTGTTTGTGCCAAAAACAAACA